>NW_021703770.1:255388-324876 GCF_005190385.1 Monodon monoceros
TGGTGGTGGTGGTGGTGGTGGTGGTGGTGGTGGTGGTGGTGGTGGTGATGGTGGTGGTGGTGGTGGTGGTGGTGGTGGTGGTGGTGGTGATGGTGGTGATGGTGGTGGTGATGGTGGTGATGGTGGTGGTGGTGATGGTGGTAATGGTGGTGGTGATGGTGATGGTGTGGTGATGGTGTGGTGATGGTGGTGATGGTGGTGGTGGTGGTGGTTGTGCTGGTGATGATGGTGGTGATGGTGGTTGTGCTGGTGATGATGGTGGTGATGGTGGTGATGATGGTGGTAATGGTGGTGGTGATGGTGGTGGTGGTGGTGGCAGTGGTGGTGATTATGGTGATAAGAGCGCGTCCTCCACAGCAGGCATGGTACGAGGCCCTGGGAGAATGGAGAAGAAAAGTGATCTCTGTCTTTGCGATGCTCATATCTTCTTCAGAGCCCTCCCCAAGGTGGGGCTCATGTTCTAACTCGTGTCCTTGCCCTCCAGTCCCCGGAGGCCTCTGTACCTAAGAGCTCCGCTCTCCACACTCCCTCCACTGTCACCTCTCCTGTCGGTGCTGACAGCGTGCCTGCCTTAGGGCAGCTGTGA
Source organism: Monodon monoceros (assembly GCF_005190385.1). Taxonomy (NCBI): domain Eukaryota; kingdom Metazoa; phylum Chordata; class Mammalia; order Artiodactyla; family Monodontidae; genus Monodon; species Monodon monoceros. The sequence goes on from NW_021703770.1 coordinate 255,975, forward strand.
CTTGACCTATGGGCCTTCCTTAGAGCCCCTGCTGTCAGGAGGGCGATGCAGGCAGGTGGGGGCAGGGAGCACAGGGAGGACGACACGTGGTCCTCGCTCTTGGGGGACCACTATTCTCCTGTGGCCTCGCGGCACCCTCTTACCCCCCCCCCCACCACAGCACACACTCTGTGCTCCATTCAGACTGCACCCCTGCAGGGCCCCACACCTTCCTCTGTGCAGCAGAGCCCCCAGCCCACTGTCTTCATTGTGCCTTGGGGCCCTCCAGCCTCCCCCGACCCCCCTCCAGCCTCCAGCTCCCCAGGTGGACACATCTGCCCCTCTCGTCATTCTGGCTGTTGGCACAGGGCCGAGCGTAGGGTGAGTGTCCAGGACCAGCCGGAGGGCCTGCTGTGCCTGCTGGGAGCTTCCCACCAGGCGTGCGGTTGGTGGGGGGCATGGGGGGCAGGGCTACAGCACCCGAGGAGCCCCAGAGCGTGGCCGGTCCCTGTCCTGCTCTCATGACAAACAGCCCACTGTTGCCCATTTTGTGGACGTGGAACTGAAACTCAAGAAAGACCAGCACTTGCCCCAAATCATGCAGCTGGTGAGGGGCGGAGCCAGCGTTCAAATCCAGTCTCTGATGCCCAGGCTTTCCCGCGCACCTCGGGATTTTGGACAGAGCCAGGAAGTCGGGAGCGGCAGGTGTTGCACTGGAAGTGGGAGGAGCCGGAAGGGGAGGACGGCCAGAGGGAGACAGGGTGCAGCGGTCCACGGGACAGCTCCCACCCCACCACTGTGCACAGACGGGGCTGCTGTGCTCTCTGCAAGCTCAGGGAGTATTTGCTGTGTCTGTCGCCTCGAGCTGGTGGAGGTGGGGTCTGGAGAGGGGCGGTGTGTGGACGCTGGTGGGGGGGGAGGCTGGGGTGAGGGGGTGGCCCCTGTGCCAGGACTCGGAATACATGGGGCGCTGGGGAAGCCAGCTGCAGCCCTGAGGCTTGGAACCCAGCGGAATCCAGTTGGCTGGGCCCTGCTTTCTGCAAACAGATATAGATTTGGTTTTATTGAGAACCTCAGCGCTGCCAGGCCCACAGGCCCGGGCCCACGGCTCTCATGCGCTTGCCGCCAAGAAAGAAGGGGAAAGGGAGACAGAACTGTGTAGCCCTTTTGCAATGAGAAGCCAGGAGTGTTTGCGTGAGATCGATTTCTGTTTCTGGAAGAGGCTCAGCTCTTAGCCCAGCCCCGCCACCCTGGTCCAGCCTTGGGTCTAAGGGGTGGGTGGGCAGCTGCAGTGGGGTGGCCTGAGGCCCCCATGTCCCCCACCCACTGTCCTGTCGCCAGCCTTGTTCGTGTCACTGCTGCCATTCCTGCAATGTTGCATGAGCGAGGTCACACCCAGCAGTGGCTGGGCAGGCGCCCTGGTTGTCCGGCTTCCAAACCTGTCCTGCCACTGAGTCCATTCCCCCTGCGTCAGCACCGCCTGCCCCATCCAGTCTCCCTAAAATGCCACCTGCCCTGGGAGGGGCTGCGTCTGGCCTGGGATCCTCGTCTGTGTGAGGGATCATATGTGTCCTCCAGGGCGGGAGGCACAGGGCAGGACGGAGGGGGCTTGTGCCCCACCTCTGTGAGTCCAACCTCACTCAGCCGAGCCGCACACCTGTCCTACGCAGGGGGCAGGGCAGGGGGCAGCATGCCCATTGTACAGATGAAACAACTGAGGTGTGGGGAGGTTAGGGGGCCCCCAGTTCAAGGAGGAGCCAGGATGGGGACTTGGTGCTGAGGCCACCCCTGGGGGCCCTGCATGTGGGAGTGATGGTGGCAGTGATCACAGTACCTAACAAGGGTGCCTGCAGGGCTGTCTGGTCCTGACGAGCTCCCGGCCTGGGAAGGAGCAGAGCTTAGAAATGCCCCAGCCTGAGTACTGGCTGCGTTAGTTAGCTTGCTGTGCGACTTTGACGAAACTGCGTATTATCTCTGAGCCATCCCTTTCATGTCTGGAAATATCCTTTGCCCGGGCTTGGGGGATTAAGTGAAGCCGTGCAGGTAACTAACTGTCTGTTAGGAGCCCAGCCTGTGCGCTGAGCACTGTCACCGCCAGCACCACCTCAAAGTTCAGGGTTGGGCAGGGTTCCAGCCCCAATCTGTATGCAAGGAGAAGAGGCCCAGAGAGGCTCAGAGACTTGGCCTGGGTCACACAGCTGGTCGGGGGCACAGCCCGGAAGAAAACCCCAGTGCCCGGGTCCTGGCCATCCTCCTGCACCTGCTGCCGAAGCATTATTAATTGGCCCTCCCAGGAAGACAAGTAGAGTGTCTGTTTACCTCTTGACAGCAGAGAGGGGGAAACAACAAAATTAAACCAAACAAACCGCCCAGACACCAAACAAGCTCTCTCTCAAAGTGCGTGCTCTGCAGATAGAAGAATGTGGAGGGGCGGAACACGGCTGCTGGGAGACTGAAGGATGCAACCCCTCCAGCGAATCGCGGGCCTGTCTCCAGGGCGGGAGCGCTCCGGGCCGATTGATGCTTTCAGAAGGCAGGGCTGAGAGGCAGCCCGCCCGGGGTGGGCAGGTGTGTGCCGCACCCTAACTGCAAGGGCTGCGGCTGCCTGGAGCGCGGTCCCGGAGGCGTGGGCTGTGGCGAGGAGGGCAGAACCGGTGCTCCCCACTTTCTGCTGCCCCAGCCTCCTTGTCCCTCAGAAACGGGGGCCCAGCTCTCCTTCTTTATTGTGGTTTTTTGGGGGTTGGCTTCTCCTTTTCAGCCCCAACTGGTGGGAACCGCAAGCTCTGAGCAGCCCCAAGTGGGCGCCATTGGATGTGTCCCTGTGACCGGGTCACAGTCTGGAGAACAGGGGTCCGACTGAGGTGGGCGTGGGAAGTCTGGACCCGATTCCAAACAACGTGGGCTTGACCCCATCACTTGCCTTCTGTGTGTTCATGGGCCTTGGTGTTCCCAGCCTGTAAATGGACCACGGAAGGAGCGTCAGCACCACGGACAGGGGCAGGGGCGGCTGGACACTGGGTCATCTTTCAGGATGTGCCCTCCTTCGCCTGGCTCAGACCCCAGGCCTAGGGGGGCAGTGATTCACCCTTGTTGCTCTGCGGGGGTCCCGGGAGGGGAAGGATATCACTAAGCGTCGTCCCTCCCCTTTGCGAGGCTTTACCTGTTTCCCAGGTGAGCCTCCCTGCAGCCCCAGGGTAGGAGTTGAGTGCACATTGCAGAAGGGGGGCGGGGGTTAGGCTAACCTCCCTGCATCGGTGGCCCATCCAGCCATGTCCCTGCCTCCCTCACACATCGGTGACTCCGTGGTCCCCACTACCCGCCCCCCCCACCCCCCGGTACCTCACTGCTGCTTCAGGAACATCTGTTGATGGCTCATTAATGATGTTACCAACAGGGCAGATGAAAAGGCTCAGAAGGGAAAACAGAAGCAAGGGGACAGCTTCGATCCCGGGATTGTTAAGCTGTCCCTAATGCTGTCCCCGCAAGCAAGGCTTCTGCCACGCTGATGCTCTCGGCGTTGATGGTTGTGTCCCTTTCCGCTGGTCCAGCATCCACTGCTGTCTGCCGGGAAAGGGATCGGGGGCTACACCTTGGTGCCCCCACACTCGGAACATTAGCACCTTGAGGAGTTTCAACTTGCTCTGCTCTGGGGGAGGGAGGCCTCGTTACAGCACCATTTTTAGCCTGGTGAGGAGCTCTGCATGTCCCCCAGATTTGCACTTTCCCTCAAAATGCTCTTGCTACTGGCAGAAGAATAGATGTGAGAATAAGAGAGTAGCACGTGGCTGTGAGTGTGAGGGGTTCCAAGTGGTGTTTGTTAACTCAGGGCCTGCCGGCGTTAAGTACTAGCACATACATCCCACCGAGCTGCCGGCCTTGGCACTGGGTCCCCTGTGTTAATGGTCACCAGAGCCTTGCTGTCGGCTTTGGAGGAGGGAGCGAGAGGCCAGAGAGGCCTCAAGGGCCACCGAGGATCACACGCAGGTTAGTGGCAGGATTTCGCATCCCTCTGTTAAACGGAGCTCATCCTGTTCCTCCTTGTATCAGTCAGCTCAGGCTGTTTGGCTGCAGTAACAAATGAGCCCAAGGCTGGGTTTGGTTCTAGCTTGTGTTACATGCTCATAGTGGGTTGGAGGTGCCTTTGCTCCTGTGCTTTGACTCTGGGACCCAGACTGATGGACAGCCCCCCTCAGATATTGCCAGGCTCACAGCAGAGACCAGAGCAATGGAAGAATCTCACAGTAGCTTTGGGTGTGTGCTTGGGAGAAGCAAGTGACCTGCTGCACTCACCAGGCACTTCACAGGCCAGAGCCGGGGCCAATGGGACTGCTGTGCATGGTCCTGCGGGGAAGAGGGAGGGGGGAGAGGTGCTGAGAGACAGGCCGTGCACTTTGGAATGAAGGTAGAGACTGCCCCCTGCTCAGAATCACACCCCTACCTCCAGCAAGCCCTCTCCACCCCGTCTGCCTTTGTCCCCTCCTCTCGTGGCCTCTGCCCAGGCCCTGCCCTCCTTGGGGGTCTGGGGAATTGCCACCCACTCCTCCATTCCCTGGACTCAGGGAGGGACCCCAGTCCCCCCACCACACACACTGACCTCAGTGACCCGCTGGGTTTGGACCTTCTCTCCTCTCACTCCCTGGGCCTGCTCTCCACCCCTGAGGGAGGAGGTGGCCTGCCCTAAGGCCCCCGGTCCATGGGGTTTGGAGCTCATCCAGGGGGCCTCCTCCAGGCTGTCCTCGTACTTCTGTGCCTGGGGAGCTTCCGTCCCTGTTGCACCCCTGCATCCTCACCCTCCGAGGCCCTCTCCTGACCCCTGTCAGGTCTCAGCCTCTGCCTCTGGTCTGGGTGGGGTCCCGGGCCTCTGGGGGTGCCCGTCTCCCGCCTCTGCCCCTGGCCACCCAGGCTCGGGCTTTGTGGGTGCCTTAGGCCAGGACTAGCGCCCCTGCTTGTCAAGGAGGAGAGCTGCATGGGTGGGGTGCTCTCAGGCACACGTGGGCTTTGCGGCCACGTTGGGCAGCAGCCTTTGTGACCTCCTGGCTCGTTCTGTGCCCAGGCACCCAGGGCATGCTGGCATGCAGCGGGACCTGCCACACATCGGCAGAAACGCCTGGCAAGAGGAATGTGAACCACACGCTTTGGGTTCAAGATCACCAGCCTCGTCGTGTGCAGGTGTCAGCTCACTTGCGATGTTCGGTGAGCCGGGGTCGCCCTGTCCCCATGTGGAAGATAGACCCAGGGCTCAGCATGGCTATGGGGCCTTCCCAGTTACGCTTGACTGAAACCCCGCCTGCCTGACCCTAGGTTGGGGGTCTGTTAAGGCTGCCTCCCTCGACTGAAGCCAGGACTTTGGGACACGGCTGGGGAGGGGGAGGGGAGGGGCAGGGAGAGCGTGTGCCCCGAGTCCGCTCCTGGCAGGGAAGGGTTTCTCTGGGTTGAGACCTAGGAGTGGGGCACGTGGACGGTTCAACCTGACCTGATGAGACTAAGTTGTCTTCCAAAGGGGGTGTCGATCGTCACACTCCCCACAGTGATTTGTGGGCTCTGCCCATCCGGTATGTGATATCGTCAGATTCCCTGATCTTGGCTGGTCTGGTGGGAGTAAAATAAGGATGTAACTGCGGTCCTTATTTGCATTTCCCTGATCACTAATGCGGTTGGAATTTTTCATACGTTTACATTTATGTTTCCTTTGCTGTGAAAGGTCTGTTCATGCCTTTTGCCCATTTAAAAACTTGGATTGTTTGTTTTACCTCCTTGGCGATTTGTGGAAGGTACACACACATGCGCGGGTGTTCTAACCTGGACGCCACTGCTCTGGGCGTCTGGTCCTGCTGCCAGCGTCACTGCCTGCAGGTGCTTTCCCTCCTGCCCCCAACGTGGGGTCTCCTGACGGCTCCGGGGGTCCCTGCACCCTTGTAGGCGCCTCCATCCCAAGTCCGGGAGATGTTCTCACTTGTTTTCTTCTATGGACTCCCGGCTTTGCCTCTTACATTCCTACTCGGGTGTTCAGTCCCCCTCACCGTGTCTGAAGACCCTCCTCGTCCACCGCCCTGCTCCCTGTCCCACGGCAGCTTCCACGCATGGTCCCTTCTCTTCCTGCCAAGCCCTCTCCCCACACATTTCTTCCCTGTGTTCATCACTCCGCCTTTGTGCTAAATGATGCTGTCTGGCAGGTGGACCCCACCCTTATTATTTCTAGCAGCAGCTTGGGTCTCCCTGGCCCTTTGCTCTCCCGTATATATTTTAGAATCACCTCGTCAGGTTCCATAAACAACCCTGTTAGCATTTTTTATTGGAATTGCATGGAATCTATGGCTCAAGTGGGTAAGAATTGATATCCTTGTGATATTGGGACTTCCTATCTGTGAACACAATATATCTCTCTATTATATTTATGTCTTTTAAAGTGTTTTAAAATACATTTTAAACGATTGTCTCCATATATATCTCATACCTTTTTAAAGATGTAGTCCTAAACATATATTTGTTTGTTTCTATAAATAGTACATGTACCAGCATGTTGCTGGTATATAGAAATATGTGTGATTTTTGTGAATTGAGTCTATGTTCAGCCAGATGTTAAGGTCTCATTATTTCTCATACTTTGCCTAAGAATTCTGTTAGGTTTTCTTTGAAGATAATCCTGTTATTACTGATAATAACAGCTTTATTTCTTCCATCCCTATACCTATGCCTGTAATTTCTCTTTCCTGATCACTGTGTGGGCAGGGAGCCCTGGTGAGTCCTGACTGAGAAGGAGGGACCATGGGCATCCTTGTTTGGCTCCTAATTTTAAAAGAAATGCTTCCAACCTTACCCCGTTAAGAATGTTAATTTTAGATTTATTGTACTCTTTGTCATGTGAAGGAAATTTGCTAGGAGCTTGATAAGACCTTTTTTTTTAAAAAAAGTATTGGATAGGTGTTCAGTTACATTGTATATGTATATATATCTGTTAAGACGATTATTTGTTTTTTCTTTTTATCTGTTAATGTGGTGCATGGCATGTGTAGCTTTTCTCACACTCGTGCCAGAGTAAATAGTAATAGTAAATAACGATGATGATTCACTTTCACTGAAGGTCCTATTTTATTTAGGATTTTTGCTTCTATTGGCCTCTACGTTTCCTTACTTTTCCTGATCTTGTCTAATTTCGATAACAAGTTTATATCAGCCTCATAGAATGAGTTAGGGATGTATTCTCTCACATCCTCTGTTCTATATTATAAGTTCTCATAGCACACACAGATCATTCAGGTCCTTTTTTTTTTTTTTTAATGCGGTACGAGGGCCTCTCACTGTTGTGGCCTCTCCCGTTGCGGAGCACAGGCTCTGGACGCGCAGGCTCAGCGGCCATGGCTCACGGGCCCAGCCGCTCCGCGGCATGTGGGATCTTCCTGGACCGGGTCACGAACCCGTGTCCCCTGCATCGGCAGGCGGACTCCCAACCACTGCGCCACCAGGGAAGCCCCAGGTTCTTTTTTATTCTAGATTCTGTTTTGGTAAGTCACCTGTTTTTAGGAATCTATCCACTTGTCTAGGTTTTTGGATGTGGTGGCTCTGGGTGCTAATAATCTTGTTTATTACTGCACAGTGTCCCATTCATCTGAGGTCTGTACCTTTTCCATTCCTACTTTATCTGTCCAGTTCCTTTTTGCCTTGATCAATCTTTCCAGAGGTTTGTCATTTTAATTAGTGTCTTTGGCTTTGTTGTTCTATTTTGTGCTAGTTTCGATTTTCGATTGCTTTCTACTTTTTGTCATCTCCTCGCTTTCTGTCTCTGAGTTGTGCGGTAGTTCTTCCTCCTCCTAATGTCTAAAGCTGGATGCTCAGCCCATGAAATTTCAGCCTTTCTCTTTTTCTAACATCAGTATTTCGAGTCTATAAATCTCCCTTAAAGGGCCACGTTTACTACGCCCCTGCGACATGTGATATATCATATGTCCATTATCATTTAATTTAAAATATTATGTCTATTATGATTTTTTCTTTGACCCATGAGTTATTTAGAAATGAATGGTAAAATTTCTAAATGCATGGGGATTTAAAATGTACTCTTTTTTGTTACCTTCTAACAGTCGCATTTTGTTTAGAGGATTTCTTTTATGTGAGATTTGTTAAGACTTGCCTTATGGCTTAGAACTTTCCAATTCTGTAAATATTCCATACCTGAGAATGTGCTTGAGAAGAATGTGCATTCTTTAAATACACAGACATGGAAAGTTCTATCAGTGTCCACTAAACCAAGCTTGTTAACTTGGTAATGCAAATTTTCTCTGTCTTTAGCTTTTGTGGTCTGCCTGACCTATCATAAATTGAGAGAAATCTGTTGAAATCTTGTACCACATTTGCTCGATTTGGAAATTTCTCCCTGTAGCTCTATAAATGTTTGCTTTATATGTTCTATGGCTCTTTTTTTCTAGGTTGCATAAGAGTGTAGAATGGGTGTATAATCTCGGTAAATTGAAACGCTTAGTATTATGAAGTGACCTTTTCTATCCCACATGGTGCTTTTTATCTTATTTATTTATTTTTGGCTGCGTTGGGTCTTTGTTGCTGCACACGGGCTTTCTCTAGTTGCGGCGAGCGGGGGCTACTCTTCGTTGTGCTGTGTGGGCTTCTCCTTGTGGTGGCTTCTCTTGCTGGGGAGCACGGGCTCTAGGCGCACAGGCTTAAGTAGTTGTGGCTCACGGGCTCTAGAGCGCAGGCTCAGTAGTTGTGGCGCATGGGCTGAGTTGCTTGTGGCATGTGGGATCTTCCCGGGCCAGGGATCGAACCCGCGTCTCCTGCATCGGCAGGCAGATTCTTAACCACTGTGCCACCAGGGAAGTCCTGGTGCTTTGTATCTTAAAACCCATTTTGTCTGCTATCAATGGGTCTATTCCAGCTTTCTTTTGATTAATGCTTTCACTATATATTTTCCTATTCTTTCATTTTCGATATTTCTGTGCCTTTATGCTTTTGAAACGTCTCCAGCATTGAGCTGGATTTGAAAATCCATTGTGACGCTCTCGTTCTTTCCCTGGCTGAGCTTTAGCCATCGTTGATAGATTAGCTCTTGTTTATCTCATCTTACTTTTTGATTTATACTTATCTTTATTTTTGAAAGCTGCTTTATTTTTTAGTACTAGAGTTTTAAACTTTTTGTTTTGAAAAAGAGTTCAAATTTACGTAAAAGTTGCAGAGCTCGGACCCAGAGTTCCTGTATTCCTTTAGCCGTACTCCCCAGTCATTGGCACTTCTTTGTCCTGAGAATCACTTAACAGCCACGATGCCCATCACTCCTTAATACCTCAGCGTGTAATTACCGAGGGCCAGGACGCTCTCCTGCGTAACCAGCAAACCAGCAAATCCACGCTCATCAAATACTCTCCTGAATCACGGATCCCATTCAGGTGTCACCGATTACTCCAGTAACGCTCTTTGACGCCCAGGATGCTCATCTAAACGGGTTTAGTCGTGTCTTTTTAATCCATTGTTTTTAAAAGTTAGTTCAATTTTTCACACGCTTTATTTCAACCTTTCATTTGTTTCCCTTGAAATTTTGCCACAGAGTCTAAAGGCAGACATCATCACCCTCTCTCCCTTCCTGACGGACACGTGGGCCTCTAAGCACTTGAGCTCAGGTCACTGCCTTCAGCTCACATGCTGTTCTCACCCCCATCCTTAGTTCTCCGTTTTTTAAGGACCTCACGCCTGGGATGGTGTGATTTTTGCAGCCCGTGCTGATTACGACTCAGCGGTGTCATGTCCTCGGTCACCAGTCATTCCTTTATCTCAGATCTTCTGGGCTCTTCCTCCTTTCTGGATGTCACCCTTTGGGACAGGTCTCTTGGTGATCACATGGACGGGTTCTGTTTGTCTTTAATGCCGTTTTGCCCATGTTGTCTTTCACATGAGGTGTTGCTCGGTCCAGATCTCTAGTGTGAGTGAGATTTCCCTCCAGTGCCGCCCGGCTTCCATTGTTGCTGCCAGGGAGTCTGCTGATCGTCCGCCTGCCTTAGTTTTTCAGGATCTGTCTTTTTCCCCAGCCAGTGGAAAACCTTGTTTCTGTATTTACAGTTCTGCAGTTTTCCCAAGGTATGTCCAGATATGGATTTGTTTTTCTTCTGCTCTATGTGCTTTTGGATCAGTGGATGCCTGTGTGTATAAGTCCTAGAAAAGTGCAGCTGTCACCCTTTTACATAGTGCCTGTCCTCTTGCTTCCCACATTCCCTGCCATTCTGGAACACTAACTGGACATACATGAGAAACCCCACCTTCTGTCCCTGTTGCTTTTACCATCTCTTTTGTGTTTTCCAGTCCCCGTCTGTCTTGTGGGGTAATGGCTGATTCACTCGGATATGACTCTAAGTTTACAGCTGGGTCACATCTCCTGCTTAACTTGTCAGCTAAGTCTTTCACTTCAAAAATTGTGTCTTTCAGGGGCTTCCCTGGTGGTGCAGTGGTTGAGAGTCCGCCTGCCGATGCAGGGGATGCAGGTTCGTGCCCCAGCCCAGGAAGATCCCACATGCCGCGGAGCGGCTGGGTCCGTGAGCCATGGCCACTGAGCCTGCACGTCCGGAGCCTGTGCTCCACAACGGGAGAGGCCACAACAGTGAGAGGCCCACGTACAGCAAAAAAAAAGAAAAAAAATCGTGTTTTTCATTTCTAGAAGTTCATGTCTTTTTCAGATCTTCTGTTCATTCTTAATAGTCCCTTGTTGCCTCTTGATGACCATATCTTCCATTCTTTAGATGTTTTATCCTTGTGTCTCCCTCAGTGTTTACAGTCTCTGCTTGTGTCTAATCTATTTCTTGACCTGCCTGCCTTCTTCCTTGTTTGATGATGTTTGATTACAAATCTGTGGCTTCACTGAGTTGGAACTGGGGGACTTCTCATCCAGAGAGCATTTATTTCTGCTCTTCCAGCCGCCAGGGCTGCTACGGTGTTGTAACCACATCTGTGGATCCTGGCCTCCCTTTCTGCAGGAGGTTGGCAGCGTGGCCCCTGGGTGGTCCCCCCTGCCGACTGCTGATGTCTCAGCCCTGCTTCCTGATTCTCCTGCCCAACTCTCTGGGGTTGCTTTCTGAAGGAGAGAGTTCCTGGGAGACCACCCCCTCAGATGGGACTCAAAGAGTCCTGCAGTGGGATGGGTCCCAGGAATGCCAGGTCAGCCCAGCACCGTGAGCTTCCTCGCTGAGCTTGGGTCTGGAGGATGTGACCTGCACTGGACACTGATTCCTTCAGGGCCCACCCAGGGCAAGATGGCAAGTGCTCAGGCCAGGAATCGGGGGCTGAAAACAGCTGTGGAAGCTGCAGGGCCTCCTCCTGGGAGGTGGGGAGAAGGGGTGACACTCTGTTTAGGGGAATCAGATGCATCCCTGTCCCTCCCATGGGGACACCTCCCCACAGACTTCGGCGTTCCCAAGGTGGGTCCTTTTTGCCTGAACCCAAAGGAAAGACTCCCAAAGAGTGTGCTTCTAACTGTCAAGAGCAGGCTGGGGGTGGGGTCTTGCGGTCAGCACTGCCTGATATGGTGGGCCCAGGAGAGGGGGGTGAGCCCTCTGTTTCCCTGCTCTTCTCCTTGTCTGGGGCAGGGGTAGATTGTGGTCCCTTGTCTGTGATGTTGATGACGATGTTGAGGAGGAGAAGGCCAGGGAGGAGGCGTCTCACTGAGACAAATGCTTCTCATTTCCTGGTTGTTCAGCCCTAGGCTCTGGGCTCAGCACTCACGAGATTTCTTAACCCTCCCAGCAGCCTGGGCAGTGGCCGTGATCAGCCCCATTTGGGAAGAGGAGACAGGCTCAGTGTTCGAGGACTGGCCAAGGTCACTGAGCTAGGAAGTGGTATGGTTGGGTTCACATTCAGGGGCTCTCCACCAGCAGACCTGTGCCCACACAGGAGAGTAGAACCCTGGGGGCCTCCCTGGAGGAGGTGTTAGGGGCTGCAGGTTCATAGCCTGCCCTGCGCATCTCTCCCTCGGCGCGCATCTCTCCCTCGGCTCACATCTTTGGGTTCGCAGGGACAGGGAGTCCCAAGGGCAGGGTCAGGCTGTGGGGTTTCTGAGAATTCACACTTGGCACAGGGACTGGACAGGGACCAGCCATGCAGGGCATGCTTCTGGGGGCAGGGGAAGGGGGTGTGGCAGCCTCTGGGCACTGCTGGCAGGGGAGGGTTCTGTTGCAGGCTGGGGTGGAGTGGGGAAAGGGGGTCCTGGGAGGAACTGGCAGACGTGCGGGGGCAGCACACAGGCAGAGCAGGAGCGGGAGACCCTCTCTCCGTCCTCTGCCTCTCAGTACCTGCTTGGGCGTCCCCCTGCTGGACGGTGGCGAGCTGCTGGCTGGGGTCCACGGGTCCTCACCCAGTGTGGGCGCTCGGCTGGTGGTGGCGGAAGGAGCGGGGGCAGAGGGGACGGAATTGCCTGGCATGGTGGTGATGGGGGGTGACCTGGGGGCCCGGGAAAGCTGTGCATAGAGGGCCCCGGGGTCTGGGGAGCCTGTGCATGTCCCGTGCAGCCGGGAAGGGGTTGGGGTACCAGAGGCCAGAGTCCTGGTGCCTGAAAGAGACAAAGAGGCTCCTTCTCCTGGAGAAATCACTGGCGGAGGTGGGGCGTAATCACGTCATTAGGTAAAATAGATGGGCTTCCTTGGACGGGGCAGGCACGCCGCCACCCTCAGTGAGAACCTCGGAGGCCCAGGCACGTGGGGCAGGACGGGAGGGATGGGGAGAAGCAAACAGAGGTTTGTCTCTAACAGGCCCACCCTCCAACCCCGCTCTGGCACTCAGTCTAAGTAGGACGTGTTGAAAAGCTGCCAGGTGCAGGCGTGGAGGCTGCAGCCCAGCACGGACGAGCACGAGTGCAGCCTCATCATGCGCGCTGCCCGAGAAAAGCGTCTGACCCCCCAGGGTGCAGAGCGTCTTGCCCCTGCCCGGCGTACACCGCGGGGGTCCCTGGGCTTTCACCCCGGGAGCAGCCATACCCAGGGTGATCCCCTAGAGTCTGGGGGCTGTTCATTAACAAGCATGAAAACGTGCATGTCCACAGCGTGAAGTCACCAGGGACCATTGCGTCACCTCCTTTGATTCCACGAGACCCGTTCATTATCGCGTTTTGTAGATGAGAAAACTGAAGCTCAGAGGGGCCAGGTCGCCCACCTAGCGCAGGGTGGCAGAGACCGGAGACCTGCCCGTTCTCAGGGAACCGCCCTCGTGCCGGGCCCTTTTAGATGGAGCAACTTGTGTAAGGCCTGTGAATTCCTTGTGTGGTATTGGTCACCAACGCAGCCCACAAAAATACAAGCCCCTATCATGTGCCAGCCGCTGTTCCCAGGGCTCAGGGAAAGATAGTGACAAAGACCCTGCCCTGATGGAGCTGACGCTGCCGTGACGGGAAGCAGACACGACCAGGAGTGAAGGAGACATCCAGCTCGGCTCCTGGGAGAACAAGCAGAGAGATGAGTCGGGGAGGGCTGGCCAGTGCGTAGAGCAGAAGGTGCCCTCTTAGATAGGATGGTCAGCAAGGGATAGCTGACAGGGTGACAAATGGGCAGAGACCTGCGGGAGGTGGGCTGGGTTGCGTGATATCTGGGGACGAGCACCCAGGCGGAGGGATAGTGCGTGTGGAAGCCCCTACCTCGCTCAGCCCATGCCAGCGCTGCCCCCTCGGTCCAGGGACACTAAGTGTCCCCTGGCTCAGGGCCTTGGCACGTATTGCCCTCCCGCCTGGACTGTGCTCGGAGACTGGAGAGAGGTAATCTGGTGGGATTGCTCATGCTTGATGTGTCCAGAAGGTCATCTGGCACAGGCAAGGTGCCCAGGGGAGGCTCAGTGCGGAAACGAGGGAATGGGGGTCAGGGCTGAGGGCCGGGGTCTGTGACCTCTTTGGAGCGTGAGTTTCAGCCCGGATGCTGCCGCCCCACAGGTTCCTCCTCCTGCCTCTCTTGTGGGCCTCCCGGTGGGTGGGGTGGGGGGGACGTCTGGAGGAGCAGGAACTTTGTTACAGAAGCTCATTGCAGCCAAAACACAAAACCAAAAATCAAACAGGAAGTTCCCCATAACCCCACCTCCAAGGGAAACACTGCTGACAACATAACAGTTATGATGCTTCCAGTGATCGGATCATCACGCACACGCGTGTGCACATGTATTACACAGATGGGAGTTGCCGGTGGGGAGGCTGCCCTCGCCCTTCACTCCTCGGGCCTCCCCGGGCCCAGGAGGCTCTGCTGTTGGCTGTGCCCCGACTGACCGACCCAGCGCCTGATTGGCCGGCGGCCTCAGGAGCATCTCCGGTTCACACTTGCTGCGGGGACTGTGTGGCCGTGAGTGCCCGTCACTTCCTGTGTAGCCCCCGGTGGCACTGCTGGGCCGGGGAGCCTATGTGGAGCCTTCTAGCTGTTACTGAGTGCCCTTGAACCTGGAGGAGGTCCCACCAGTGGATCCCACCCCACCAATGTGGCAGGAAGAGCCTGGCCCAGACCGCTGGCTCGGTTCAGCCGCCTTTGCATCTCAGCCGAGCTGACCGGCAGCGTGGCCTCCACCGGCAGGAGGACACAGGCTGGGCTTGACTCACCAGCAAGACCTTCTGTTTGAGCTGCTGAGCACTAGGGAGCCTGCTCTGGGTCTGGCATGTGGCAGATACTGTGCCCCTGGGCACCCCCGAGGTCGGTCACCTGGCCCATTTTACAGCCGGTGCCTGGGGTCCGGCTCCCGGCCCTCCTCTGTCCCCACCGGCGACACTGCCCAGGGTGGGGTGCCAGGCCTGGCCCAGCCACGCCCTGCAACCGGAAGTCATGGTCGGGGAGGGGAGGGCAGACCAGCTCGCCTGTCCCGATCAAGGAGCGGGGCGGGCATGGGGTGGGGCTCCGGGCCCGGGGGTACTGGACCCAGCCTTCTGGTCAGGACTTGAGCCAGCTGAAGAGTTGACAAGGACAGTTCAGGCCCTGGAGGGACAGGCCTGCGGCCCGTGCAGGACCTGGCTTGGCCTAGGGGGCCTCAGCTTCCCGATGGAGCAGCAGACGAGCCCAGAGCTCTCAGCCACCCTCGGGCTCCAGCCTCGGGGTGCGTGCCCCGAGGCCCTGTCTTAGGACACAGAATCCCTAAATCAAGTCATAATTCTGAAATTTTCCCCCAGCTGAATGTGCCCATTTCAATAATTACAGCATTTGTAATCCACTTAGAAAACATGGTATTTTTGATGCTAACACTTAAGAAACAATCCGTTCCACACCCATCCATCCAAATGGCTCCGATTTTGAATAATTCTTTTGAAATGGAGTCTAAATATATACAAATAGATGTTTCTGAAATGTCATGTATTCTGAATACATTTGTTTGAGAAGCGGCTTCTGGGGAAGGGGGTGAAAGCCCAATGGCTTCTGAGGAGGGGACGAGGGTGCCCAAGGGTCAGAGGGAAGGGGCTGGTGGGGAGAGGGGTCGAGACAGGACAACAGAGACCACGTGGCCCCAGGAGTCCCCCTCGCTGGGAGCCCCCGGGTGAGTCATCGCCGCCCTTCTCTGGCTTCCTGCTCCCCAGGGCCTCGGGGACCAGCCCCCAGGGTCCCTGCAGGTGGTGGCAGCCGGGGCGGGGGAGGGAGTAGGGTGGGTGTTGGTCCCACTGAGTCCCAAGCTGGCGCCTGATGCTCAAATGCCCTCACCCCTCCCTCTGTCCTCCCCAGCAGAGCCCCTATCTGCTGGAGACAGGGGATCCCAGGGCCCGAGCCCATCTGGCCCGCTCGTCACGGCACAGCGAGTCCAGAAGTTCCCAGAGGGCTGGCCTGATGGCTCAGCACAAGTTGGGCCTCCGGCCTCCAGCCCTGGGCCCCGGAAGAGGCTCGCGCTTCCGTGAGCACCTACTGTATGTGGGCCCTGCTGGCCTGGGACACCTGTGACGGGGCTGCCCTCGAACCGGAGGCTGAAGGGACAGAGAAATGAGCCGTGCCGGGTCCAGGAGGGGCATCCACCTTCAGAGAACCCATGGGGAGGGGTGTCATTGTCCCCCGTTGTCACATGAGGAAACGGGCTCAGAGAGGGGAGGTGACTGCCCGAAGCAGCTCAGAGGGGCTGGTGTGACAGAGGAGCCAGGTGCAGGCCAGTCTCTGGGCGGGGGGGGCTGCGTAGAAGGGGGGGGGGGGGGGGGGGGCTGCCAGGACAGGCTGAGGTCCTGCCACGGGTGTGGGTGAGTTGCTTCCCCTCTGGTGTGTCTGGGGGACGCGTGGGCCCGTGCAGCGTGCACTGTGCAGCCGTGGTCGTCACTAGGTCACTTCTTGCCCTGCCTGCCGCGGCCACGACTTTGCTATGGCTGAGGAGCCAAAGAGCAGTTGGCGGGGGCAGTCCAGGCCGGGCAACCAGTGGGGCCAGAGGGGGCAGGGAGGGGGCGGAGCGCCGGGCCTGCACGTCCCACCCCAGAGCTGCTCCGGGGCCTCTGCACCCCGCTCCCACCAGGCCCATCCCCAGCGCAGGGCTGCGGGCTGGGGCCTCTCCTTCGGCCTCTCCACTGGCGCCATCTTGGGGTGCAGGTGCAGCAGGCGGGTGTAGGGGGTGGGCCTGGAGGGCCCTCTCACACCCTCCACCCGGGCCCCTCCCCTGGGGCCTGTCCTGGGGGACTCTGCTGCCACTGCTTGCTTTGCTCTCCCGGGACTGTGTTGCTTGTCGGAAGTTCCCTTCTGTGACCTACACTGACTCTGTCTTTGAGTTTCTGTGTTTGTTTTGTTTTCTGTCCTTTGCAATGGGTACCCTGCAACTATCTGGGGTCCCTGATGTCTGCGGGGCTCAGGGCCGGCGCTGCTGACTCTACCCCGAGCCCTGCTCTGACCCCCATCTTCTGCTCCCCTCACTGGGCCTGGAGTCCCAGAGCCCAGGGTCTCAGAGAATTCCTCCAGAGAACAGGGTGTCAGCCCTTTAAGCCGGCGTCCTCCTGCCCTCCGCTGCTTCAGACGCCCTGCTTGTCCGGTGTTCTGGGA
Source organism: Monodon monoceros (assembly GCF_005190385.1). NCBI lineage: Eukaryota > Metazoa > Chordata > Mammalia > Artiodactyla > Monodontidae > Monodon > Monodon monoceros. Next base: position 272,897 of record NW_021703770.1, read on the forward strand.
GCCAGCATCCTGCTTCTCACTGTGGCCGGGCCCCTGCAGGCCCCGGGGGTCACCTCCTTGCCCTGCTCAGCCAGGATCACCTCCAACAACCTCCAGCCCCTGTGCCTCGCACTTGCTGTCTTTGCTGGGGTGCACACCCTGGGCCCTCATTCTAGGGGACGGGGGAACAGGCAGTTGGCAGCACGTGGGTGAGCGCATTGGACAGACCAGCCGGCGTCCACCCTTCCTCACTGCGGGCACGAGCCTGTGGAGGCCTGAGGGCCGTGTGTGCAGAGCCCCTCCCCGGACCCCATGGCTGGGATGGCTGCTTTGCTCCTCTTGGGCAACTTTCTTCCACTGAGTCCTGCTGAGCTCGGGGCAGCAATCCTCCTGAGGGTCATGGTCACCTTCAACAGGTGCAGTGGGAAGGAGGCAAGTTTGGTGCAGAGGGAAGCAGGGCCAGGGACCCCAGAGACAGCTCCCGTTGCAGCCAGGGAGCACCTGGGAGGCCATCCTGGAGGCAGTGATGTTGGAGTTGGGTTTTAAAGAGTGAGGAGGAGTTCTCTGAGTGAAGAGCTGCAGAGGCAGAGGGAGGGACATGTGGGAAGGCCCTGCAGGGCTGGGACGTGCCGAGCAAGCCCCCTTCCCAAACCGTCACATAGCCACCCCTTCTCACAGCGGGAGTGGGCCAGGCCAGGCCAGGCCAGGCCAGGGGGAGGCTGCAGCCTCACTGAAGTGGCGGGAAGCCAGCCGGCATCCCGTGCTGGGGCTGGGAAGGTGCAGCTCTTCCCAGCCAGGGAATTAATTCAACAATTACTGCACCAGGACTGCTTCTGACCCCATGCAGCTGACACTAATTGGGCCCCAACCAAGAGCGTAATTCAGGTTAATTGGCTCCCCACTGCCAGCCCCCATCAGCCTCCTTCAGTGTGGGGCTGCCGTTTAAGAGTGATTTATCAGCTGATGGCTGACAGCCGGGACACCCGGAGTGCGGGGAGGGAGGCGGGAGGCAGGCGGGAGACCCCCTCCTGGGTGGGGAGGCAGGGCTGAGGTCCCCCTACTGGCTTCACCCGCCCTGTCCCCCTGGGGTCCTCTCCTGTCCTTTCCCTCTGTGTGGTCTCTGAGCAGCTTTGTCCCCACACCCCTACTGAGGGGCTGTGGGCGAGCTGCACTTCCCAAGCCTCAGTGTTTGCACCTCTGAAATGGGTGTGCTCGGGCCCCTCGCAGGGCTGTCCTGAGGGTGGTGGTCAGTGTGTAGGACCCAGCACCTCTCCATGGGGACTGAGGCGGGCAGCCACCAGGGCGGGGCTGCTTTGTGTCTTGGGAGCCTCTGCGTGGAGCCTGTTCCCTGGGGCCCTCGTGATGGTCCTGTGGGGACAGGACCTGGACAGAGGGCTGGGAGACTCTGGGCCACCCACCAGCATTGCTCCCAGACAGTGACCTGTGGTCCTTGCTGCCCGGACACCTCCGGAGGCATCCGCAGCCCTGACCGCATCCTTGGTGAGGCCACCTCCTCCACTGTAGGACATGATGGCCTTGACGGACCCTCAGCCTTACTGGTCTATGGGCCCTCGCGTCCTGCACGCAGTTCCTGGGAGGTCAGAAGCAGGGTCCGAGGGCACCCAGGGCAGCGAGGGCAGTGGATGAGCAGGGCTGAGGTGAGTAGCAGCTGTGCTGTTGTGGGGGCGCCCAGGGCTGGCCTGGACGAGGCCCGAGACTCCTCTGGACCCACGAGCTCTTTGTCAGAAGGCCCCTGGCACCCAGGGGCATCGCTGCTCCCCAGGGTCAGCGGAGGAGATGGACCAGGGCCTGGTCTGTTAGTCAGCTCAGGCTGCTGTAACCGACACCACAGACTGGGTGGCTGAAATGGTGGACATTTATTGTCTCACGGTTCTGGAGGCCAGAAGTCCAGGATCAAGGTGTCGGCACGGCTGGCTGCCTTTTTTTTTTTTACTTCTTTTTTTAATTTTTATTTTCTATTGGAGTATAGTTGATGAACAATGTTGTGTTAGTTTCAGGGGTACAGCAGTGGTGCAGTTATACATCTACACGTCTCTCTTCTTTTTCAAATTCTTTTCCCATTTAGGTTATTACAGAATATTGAGCAGAGTTCCCTGTGCTATACAGTACGTCCTTGTTGCTTATCTATTTTAAATATAGCAGTGCATACATGTCAATCCTAAACTCCCAATCTATCCCTCCCCTCCACCCTTCCCCCTTGTAACTAGAAGTTCCTTCTCTACATCTGTGAGTCTGTTTCTGTTTTGCAAATACGTTTGTATCTTTTTAAAATTTTTTACTATTTTAAAAAAAATTATTTATTTATTTTTGGCTGCATTGGGTCTTCGTTGCTGCACGCAGGCTTTCCCTAGTTGCGGTGAGCGGGGGCTACTCTTCGTTGTGGTGTGCGGGCTTCTCATTGCGGTGGCTTCTCTTGTTGCGGAGCATGGGCTCTAGGCATGGGGGCTTTTGTAGTTGTGGCACGCGGGCTCAGTAGTTGTGGCTCGTGAGTTCTAGAGCGCAGGCTCAGTAGTTGTGGTGGTGCACGGGCTTAGTTGCTCTGAGGCACGTGGGATCTTCCCGGACCAGGGCTCGAACCCATGTCTCCTGCATTGGCAGGCAGATTCTTAACCAGTGAGCCACCAGGGAAGCCCCATTTTTTTTAAGATTCCGTATATAAGTGATATCATATGATGTTGTCTTTCTCTGTCTGACTTACTTCACTTAGCATGATAATTTCCAGATAATTTCCATGTTGCTGCAAATGGCATTATTTCATTCTTCTTAGTGGCTGAGTAATATCCCATTGTGTATATATAAGACATCTTCTTTATCCATTCATCTGTCAATGGGCATTTAGGTTGCTTCCATGTCTTGGCTTTTGTAAACAGAGGGAAACATAGGCAGGACACTCTTTGACATAAATTGAAGCAATATCTTTTCCCATCCGTCTCCTAGAGTAATAGAAATAAAAACAAAGATAAACAAATGGGACCTAATGAAACTCAAAAGCTCTTGCACAGCAAAGGAAACCATAAACAAAATGAAAAGGCAACCCTCAGAATGGGAGAAAATATTTGCAAATGACGTAACCGACAAGGGATTAAACGCCAAAATTTACAAACAGCTCATGCAGCTCAATATTAAAAAAACAACCCAATCCAAAAATGGGCAGAAGACCTAAATAGACATTTCTCCAAAGAAGACATACAGATGGCCAAGACGCACATGAAAAATGCTCAACATCACTAACCATTAGAGAAATGCCAATCAAAACTACAGTGAGGTAGCACCTTCCACCGGTCAGAGTGACCATCATCAAAAAATCTACGAACAATAAATGCTGGAGAGGGTGTGGAGAAACGGGAACACTCGTGCACTGTTGGTGGGAATGTAAATGGATACAGCCACTATGGAGAACAGCATGGAGGTTCCTTAAAAAAACTAAAAATAGGGCTACCATATGATCTTGCAGTCCCACTCCTGGGCATATATCTGGAGTAAAACGTGGCTCGAGATGATACGCACACCCCTATGTTCATTGCAGCACTGTTTAGAGTAGCCAAGACACGGCTGGCTGCTTCTGAGGCTGTGAGGGAGACTCTGCCCCTCCTGAGCTCGTAGACAGCCATCTGCATGTTCACACAGTGTTCTCCCTGTGAAGCTGTGTGCAAATTTCCCCTTCTTACAAGGATGCCGGTCAGATGACCTCTCTTTAACTTGATGGCCTCTGTAAAGGCCCCATCTCCAAATAAGGTCCCATTCTGAGGTCCTGGGTTTAAGACTTCAGCATGTCTTTTTGGGGAACAGAGTTCAGCCTGTAACAATGGACATCCCAGGTCTGTGGCCTGGTGTCCTCCACAGCGGGGGGCCAGGGTGGAGCCCAGTGTGGGGTCATGAGAGCTTGATGTGGACGATGGCGCCCCCCACCAGCTTGGAGAGTAGGGGTTTATGGGGCCCGAGGCCCTGACCACCCATCCAGCAGCCCCTGCCCAGGTCCCTGGGCCCCTCCTGCCTTTATAAATGGCCCAAGCACCATGCAAATGAGCCGTGCCCACTCTAGCGTCCTGAGGGCCTTTCCAGACCCTCTCCCTTATCAAGCGCAGCGATATGAACAGGACAACTCATCCTGCCCCCTTAGGAAGTCTCCTCTACGCTTTCCTGGAGGGTCATGGATGTGGTCAATACCCTTTCATCGGGAGCTGGAAAGGTCAACCCATCAGTCGAGGTGGTGTCCAGGGCAGCTGCCTGCTCCCCAGAGCTCGGGGAGGGGCTCCTGTCTCAGTGGTTGCGCCTGGGGGGGCGAGATGCGGCCTCCAGCTGAGGGACCTGGGCTGCTGCCTACCCCCCACCCTGCTGCTGGCACTCAGTTGGGATGAGGCCCACAGCTCTGGGCAGCCCAGCCCCGCAGGAGCTGGATCCTCGGCACGGGAGCTCCCTCCCGGTGGGCGAGGCTGCAGGTGCGGGGGCTGAGCGGAGGCTGGGGGCTCTGCCCTGTGCCAGGAGGGGACCAGGGGCTGTGGAGCAGAGCGCAGCATCAAAGCCTGCCTCTGCCTCTGCCATATGTCTCCGCCCAAGCATCTGGTGGCCCCTGGGCCCCGCCTGTCATCGCCCACCCGCCTCTTCCCCTTGAAGTCGGTGGAGAGGCCCCACGTGGTTTGCTGGGGGGAAGAGAAGGGATGGGAAGGGGCTGGGCTTGGTGGAGGCTGGGTGTGGGCTCAGAGGGCCCTGGGACGTCACGCGCCTCCCGCTTCCCCTCAGGTGACCTCTCCTGCTTCTCTTGGGGTCACGCTCCCCCCAGCCGGGTCTCCTGGCTGCTGCTGTGGCTCCAAGCTTCCCTGCCTCCCTTTGCCTCCTCTGCTCATCCTGGCGGGGGTGGGGTGGGGCGTGGAGGGTGGACGAGGGGGGACCAGGGAGGGACAGGCCTGGTGCAGATCATGCCCGAGCAGGCGCTCGGCCGCTGTCCAGTGTGAGACCAACTTGAGGGTCCCCGGAAGGTTGATCTGGACCGGGCTGGGCAGGCACAGGCCCACCCCCTCCTCCCTCCCACCCCGGCAGCTGCGGAGCGCTCGGCCAGTGCCGGCCATGCCACTGGGCTCTGCCTACGCGGCACCGATGGGAGAGCCAGGACGGTGACCCTGGTGAGACCACCCAGAGGCTGAGAGGACAGTGATGTACCCCAGGTCACATGGTCAGGCTGTGACATGAGGACGGGGTTTGAAGCCTGCCCTGCCTGACCCCAGTGGCTGTGTTCCTCACGGGCATCCAGATTCCCGCACGTGTCCTCGTCAGTCTTCGTTGGGGGCCTGGGTGTGCTAGGGGGGCTGAATACCCTCAGGGCACACCTTGCTGGACTGCATCGGCCCTTCTGTGAGGGGTGTGGAGTGTTACGCACAGGCTTTGCAGCCAGGCGCAGGGTTCGAATCCTGATTGCTGTTCACGAGCTGGAGGCTCTCTGAGCCATCCCCTCATCTGCAGACGTGCGTCGACAGGACCCGCCTGCCAGTGCTGGGCGAGGGTCTGAGTGCACGCAACCCGAGTAGGACATGGGGCTCATCACAAGGTTTCGGGAAGGGGTGGCTGTCCTGCTGCACGGGGACCGTGGGCATGGGTGCTGTCCAGGGTCCTGCAGGGCCCCTGGCTCGGAGCACCTTTCCCTCTAAGCCCTCTCCCTGCCAGGAGGGCTGTGGGTTTCCGCCTCCTGCCCACCCCAAGCTGTGCGCTCCCTGAGGGCTGTGTCTGATTCACTCTGGTCCCTCCCAGCCCCTCCCAGCTGGCACGCCTGGGCAGCAGTGTGACTTGTGACAGTAGCTGGGAAGAGGGGCAGAGAGGCCTGAAGCTCAGATCTGCCCTACACCATCTGTGAAGACTGGAGCAGGTCGCTTAACCTCTCTGAGACCAGCATCCTGGCCCAGAACACAGTGACAATACTTGTTCCCAGGCCTAGGAGGCAGGGCTGTTCTGATGATGGCTGGTCTTCAAGCTGGTGTGTGGGTCCCTCCCAAAATGGAAAGACACCAAGGTAGCTGAGATGGGGGCCAGCCATCCATCCAATGCCCGGCAGATCTGAGACACCGCCCTAGACCCAATCCTCACCCCAAAACTCATTGTTTTGGGAGGACACTGGCCTCCCAACCAGAGTTCAGTTCCACCTACTCCAGGAACTACCGCCCACTACCCTGTCCCTGCTGGTCTCTTCCCTTCCCCACAGCTGAGTAGATGCTCCACTGTCAACCCTCACTCTAGAGCCTAGAGCCCCCTTGAGAAAGTGGGTGGACAGAAGGGCGAATGGATGGATGGAGGGATGGATGGGTGTATGGACTGGCGAGTAGGTGGGTGAATGAGTGAGTGGAATAATGAACGGATGAAAGAATGACCAGCCTCAACTTCCACCTAATGACTCAGATGAGCTGCCTGGGGATTCGTTCTTGACCTATTTCACTTCTCTCCAATATCCCATCACAGCCAGCTTCTGAGAATTCCCCTCCCGGTCTTGCCTCTGTCCCCTCTGGTCTCCCGTTTCTGCACTAGGTCCCTGTCCTTCCAGGGGTCAGCCTTCCTGTTTCTCCTCTGCTTTCCTACCCAGCCTCCTATTTTCTTCCTAAGTGGCCTCTTCACTAACTCTCTAGAACATGTCACTCCCCTGCTTACAGCTCCTCACTGTGCTATCTCAGGGGTGCTGTCCAAACCTCTCTGTGATCTGAGGGCCTGTCCTGCCCATCTCCCTTCCCCTTCCCCATCCCACGGACACTTGGTGACCTACCAGATTATTTTAAGCTCTCGCTTTTCTCCAGGCTCTCCCTTGGTCCCTTACTTCCTACCTCCCGGCCGGTCTGGGGAGTCACACCCCCTCCGCCCAGGACCTAGATGAGGCCTCACTTTCTTCGTGAAGCCTCTCAACCCTCCCTAATGAGTTTCCCAGCCCAGATCTGTGTGTCTTCCCATCCATGAGGCCTTCTGGTGGGCCCAGAAGTTGTTAACTTTATAATAACCATAACGGTATACAGGATAAGAAGAGTATCTGGTGAGGACTTCATGTCTGGTATTTGCCAGACCCCAGGCTATGTACTTTGCATGCATCACCTTCATTAAGGTTTCAAGTGTCCCTGTGGAGTCCATGCATCACCCTATGCTTTCAGAAGAATCCAAGGTCCCGAGAAGGGATGTGGCTAAGATCCTGGCTCGAGGACAGCAAACCAGGAGCTGACCCCCGGCCCGGCTGCCTCTGGAGCTGCGGGAATCCCACTGGCTCTCCTGCCTCCTTCCCTGTGGTCCTGGCTCCAGGGCCAGTCCAGAGCAGATCTTGAATGAATATGAGCCAGCTCAGGGCAGAGCCCCTTGCAAGTCACAGGCCCACCGTCCCCTAGGGTGGGAGGCGCTGGGTGGGGACAAGACACGACAGCAACCTCTCTCTCTCTCCCAGCTGCAGAGACCCAAGATCAGGTGCTATGTCCTGCTGGCTGGAGTCACCGTCCTGGTCATCGTCCTCATCGTCGCCACCTCCACCCGAAAGTGATGCCCCTGTGGTAAGTGCCCCTCCTGCCCCCACACCGTCCATCTGTCCTCCTCTTACCCATCCTCCCATCCTTGATAAGTCCATTTATCCATCCATTCACCCATCTACCCGTTTTTGATCCATCCGTCCTTCCATCCGTCCATCCATCCACCCGTGCATTTATCCATCCATTCATCCTCCTCTGTGTCAGGCACAGGCTGGGCCCTGGTGACCACTGGCGAGCAAGGCAGAGGGGAGCCCTGTGCTCCTGGGACTCACAGCCTTGCGGCAGAGGCGCTCCTGCAGCTCCCCTCTGTGCAGGCACTGACCTCCAGAAGGTCACGGCTGGCAAGGCCCCTGGGGCAGTCGTGAGCAGAGCGTGTCGGGTCGTGCAGTGGGCCTGTGCCGGGAGCCCGGGGAGGTGGCAGGGAGCGGCCCCTCGTGGGGAGAGTTGTCAGGGAGCTTCATGGGCTCCTGGGGAAGACGGGGTGCTGAGACCTGGACGGGATGGGGTGGGGGTCCTCCAGGGCATGGGCTCCGGGCAGGACCTGGAGCAGCTGGTCTGGGACAGAACACGTGTGGTGCCTTGATGGACCGCCAGAGCCCCGCAGTGTGTTGAGTGGGTGTCTGTGTTACCTGCTGCGTGTAACCAATTAGCTTAAAATTCAGGGCCTAAATCAGCAACAGACGTGTACTGTCACAGTTTATGTGGGTCAGGAGTTGGGCGGTGGCTCAGCTGGGCGGTTCCGCTCAGGGTCTCTCTGGAAGTGCAGACGGATGTCGGCCGGGCTGCATCATCTGAGGGCCCAGCGGGGGCTGCAGGATCTTGTTCTAAGCGTCCCCCAGAGTGAGGGCTTCTGGAGAGCCAGGCAGACGCCACCCTCGTTCTGCTGCTCAAACAGGGTCAGCGCCACTTGCTGCGATGGGCCCCTAAGTGAGTCCAGGGGGCTGACCGTGGGCATCTGGGAGGCTGGCTTCCATGCCCAGGCTACCTGCTCGTGCACTGGCCCTTTAGAAGGACACTTCCGGCTTCAGGGAGGGGGCAGAGGAGGGTCAGGTGCCTTGGTGCGCTGGCCTTCATCTTGCCCAGTGTGCCTCCTCTGGGGATCCAGGTGTGCAGCGCCTGGGCCCAGCTCTGGGGCGTCCAGTTGTGCAGCGCCTGGGCCCAGCTCTGGGACATGGCAGGGGCCAGGCCAGGGTCTTGGGGAGGAGCAGGCAAGCCACTGAGCCCCGTGGCTACCCTCGGGTGTACCCTGTCCCCGTCCCCCGTGATCCCCACCGTAGCCTGTGACAGCATCTGGGGTGGGGGGCAGAAGGCGAGGCGCTGCAGCAGCCCCACGGAAGTCACTGCAGTCGGGAGCCCTCGCAGAGGACATGCCACACAGCCAAGTGAACTCCCTGAGCCCTGGGACTCCTGGATTTCAGACTTCTCCTAGAAGGGCCCCTGTCATGAAAGGAGCCGCCCTGGTGAGGCTGAGATGCAAAGTCGGGGTGGGGAGCCCTGGCTGCCATGCTGTCCAGAGTCTCGTCCTCGCTGGGCTGCTTCTGATTAGATGACACTGTCCCCATGGTGGGGCTGGGGCGCCGCCAGGAGGCCAAGGAGCCAACTTCTGGTCTGCGCTGAGCTTCAGAAGGTGGAGCCTGGGGAAGGGAGATTCCCATTTACTGTCAGCCTACTGTGAGCGGGCATTGCCCATCCATGACTTTGATGGGTCCTCCCCACCTCCTGAGATGGGCAGGATCCCTGCGGCCTGGATTCAGAAGGTCTTGGATCTCCCCAAAGACGTGCGGCGCGTGACCCAGATGTTACGTGGCCCCTACGTGGCCCTGGTCAGCTCGTCCACCCTCTGCCGCAGGACTTCTGGACACGAACATTAAGCAGGACACACGGAGGTTCTGCTGCTAAAGTCTTGGCCCTGCAAGGAGAACTCCTGGTGCTTGGAGCTTCTTGGGTGGTGGGAGTGGGCAGGATCGCGGGTAGGACGTGGGTGTTCCTGCTGTGATGCCTCGTGTCTGGGTGAGGTTCTGTGGCTGTCCTGTGCAGGACTGACTGTTGTCTTACCCCGAGCCCAGGCGGCCTCCAGCCAGGGCCCAGGAGCAGTGACATGTCCCCCGGCTCCTCCGGCCAGGTCTCCAAGGCAGGTGCGCTTTAGCCCAATGAGTGAGCTAAGCGGGTACAGAGGCTGGAGGGGCTCTGGGTGTGGGGGCCTGGGAGGAACCCTGTCCCTGAGGGTGCCACCGGGGCCTCCCTCCTCGATTGAGTCCTCCAAACAGGTGGGTTCCCATCTGCCCAAGCACGGCTGTGTGCAGACACGCGGGTGCGTCTCTGCCGTGCCCCCCGGCCGCCCATCCCCACGTCCCAGCCTGCGCTGACCAGGCCGTGCAAGGAGCCCAAAACCAGCCATCGTGGGAGCAACAGTGACCATGGCAATGGCAACGACCACTGTACTGGGTTGATCTGTGTCCCCCCAGACGAACCCCCAGGACCCCAGAATGTGCGTGTGTTTGGAAACAGTCTTTGCAGATGTCATTAGTTAAGATGAGGTCAGACTGGAATAGGCTGGGCGCCGAATCCAATGACAGGTGTCCTTGTCGGAAGGGGAGGGACAGAGACATGGGAGGAGGCCACATGGAGACGGAGGCACAGACTCTAGAGATGAGGCCACAGCCAGGGCACACGAGGAGCCACCAGAGCTGGGAGAGGCAGGAAGGACCCTCCCCCGGAGCCTCAGAGGGACCATGGCCCTGCTGGCACCTTGATTTTGGATTCTGGCCTCCAGAGCTGGGGCGGTCATTTGTGACGGCAGCCCCAGGGCACTGGTAGAGCTCCGTGTGTGTGATGCCTGAGGGGGCACGCGTGTTACTCGGGTTGCCCTGGTCATGGCGGGATGGGCATCGTCAGCACCGTCCTGCAGGGGAGACTGAGGCCCACGGTCATAGGCAGGGCATGTGGCATCCCAGCCCGGGCTCCCCCATGTGTGAGGGGCTGTGATGACTGGGTCTCCTTGTTCTCCTGTGCCCTGGGGTGGGGACAACTCCCAGCGCTGTTGGCCCAGCGTGGGGAGGGGCTGGCCGGTCTGCCTGGGCTTCCTGATTCCTCCAGTTGCCTCTCCTCTCCTTCAGATCCACAGCCCCCCTCGCCCTCCTTTTCTCCGAGGTTAGGGATCCGTAGTGGCCACCCAGCCCTCCATTTTCTGCTCTGGCCCACTCTCCCCTGCGCACTCAGATCTGACTGCGCCCCAGGGCAGGGCAGCTCTGTACCCTGAACCCGTCTCGGCGCGAGAGGGAGCCCAAGGAGGCGTTCTTGGGCCAGGGCTGCACGGCCAGCTCATGTAGACCCATGGGGACAGCTATCCCCCTCCATGAATCCCCTGGCTGGAGCGGCTGGGCTGCAAGCCATGGCCCTATCTCCGGGGAGATGGAAGACGAGGCTGAGGCCCAGGCCGCACGGCCAGCCAGTAGCCACTTATGTGGCCCATGGACACAGAGGGCAGGAGGGGTCCCCGGCTCCTAGCAGCTCAGAGCCCGGCAGGACAAGCCAGGAGTTCCTGCTCCTACAGCCAGGCCCCAGGCTGTCTGGGTGGGGGTCTGTGGGTGTGGGTGTCTCTGGGCGCCGTGGGACCAGGGGAGCCCTGAGCCCACACAGGGACACCTCATCTCTGGAGTGTCCGCCGAGCTGGAAGAGATCCCGTCCGGACACCCCCAGGGCTCTCTGTGACCGCTGACCACCCACTGGGCCAGGCGGCAGGGGCTCCTGTGGGACCTGGAGGCCCACCCGCTCTGGGCCTGGTTTCCACAGCGCAATGGGGCTGCGGCGTCTGCCTTTCTCCCCGCTGCCGAGTTGCTCTGAGGACAAAGGCGGAAAATGGCTAAATATAAGCAGTGCTTTGAGGAAGGAAAAGGCTCTATTCACACGCAGGGGGTTATTTCTGCAGAGAAAAGCGGCCCCTGGGGGGGGGGCTCAGGCTCCCTGCGCCTACAGCCTCGCACGCGCCTGTTTCTGCAGCTCCCAGGGGAGATGCAGCCCCACCTCACGTCCCCACCCGCACTATCCAGGCCACACCCCAGCACCCCTGCCCGGCTCTCAGGGCCGTGACCCCGCCCGGGCTCAGCTCTTCCCAGCTGCCGAGGTTTGCAAGCCCACTTCTGCCTGGTGCTCACAGGGGCCTGAGGGGCGGGTCAGTACAGGGAGCTCAGCAGAGTGAGGAAGGATGGCATCCAGCAGCCTTGCTTACCCGGAGTCCCTGCACTCAGTGGACAGCCAGCATGAAGGCTCACCTGGGACCAGGGTCGGGGCTCAGCGGAGTGTGACCAGGATCAGGGCTTAGCCTGTGACCAAGGTGTAGACCGAGTCTGTGGTCAGGGTTGGGCTTCCTCAGCCCTGGTGAGCATCTGGGGGAACACAGCGGAAGCCGGTGTGCCCATCCTGATTGAGCCCAGCTCCTGGCCTCCACTCCTGACCGCTCTATGGGACCCCCTTTCCATTTAGGAAAGGGCAGCTGTCTCCAGAAGCGCCACCAGGCCTGGTCGCTTTGTGCAGATCCTGTAGATGAAGGTTTGGGGTCAGGCTCGGCTTTCGGGGACTCGGTTCCTGACGTCAGAAAGAAGAAGTTATGGTGACTCTGAGTGCCCGGCACTGCCCAGGGTACTGCCGTGTCCCCGGCTGCCATTCCTCAGGGATGTGAGGGCAGCGGGGCCAGGCCGCAGAGGAGCTGGGTCACCTGTACACTGGTGCAGCTGGCCAGCAGCAGGATTGCCCAGGTCTCGGCCGCGGCTCCTACAGGGAAGGAGCTGGTGGAACCTGTAGAAGGAGGTGAGTCCTTGGGATCTGAGGGGCCTCCCCACTCCTCTGTCCTCCTGGACGCCCACGATCGCAGCATTGGCACCCTCGCGTGGAACTTCATTCACCATGGACCTGTCTGTGTGTCTGTGTGGGACGTGAGCTCTCTGGGTCCCCGGGCCTGGTTCAGGACATGGCGAGGGGTTGGGGGACGGAGCAGGGGGCCCAGGGCAAGTGGGGCCTGTCCTCGGTGGCTCCCTGCTCGAGTCACAAGGCTAGGCCTCAGCAAATAGAACATTACAGTATCTGGGCAGCAATCAATGAAGCATTTTTCACGGGCACAAAAATTTAAGAGGCTCAATAGAGGCTCATAGCAAATCAAGTTTTTAATGTTTTCTGAAAGCCGTGAAATATCGACTCAGAGCCATTGATTTCCACTTGGGCAGCAAGTGGTGGGATCTTCACCTCCAGGCTTCTCTGTGCATGTGTGCATTTGCATGTATGTGTCTGCGTGTGTGTGCACATGTGTGAGGTCAGGAGGGAGGGACAGAACCCCCTCTTGAGCTGCCCGCTCCCCCTCCCCAGGGGCTGCAGTGTTAGGACCCGAGTGTGTCATCCGGGCGGGGCAGGAGAGGGCTGTGCTCCATACGTGTATTTTGCATTCATTGAGCGCTCAGTAGGAGTTTACACCAGAGGACCTCGCTTAATCCTCACCACGGCCCCGTGAAGGAGGGGCTGGTGTGTCCCCATTTTCCAGATGAGAAAACTGACATGGAGAGAGATGAAGGGACTTACCCAGAAGGGGGCAATGTAGAGGAGTGAATCTTCTGGGGTTGGAAATGCCAGGGGAACGCTGCCAAGAAGGCTAAGTGGCCGCCCAAGGTCACAGGGAGGGACTGTGGTGCCAGGTTCCAGCTTGGGTCTGTGTGACCCTGAGGTCTGGTGGGGCGGCGTCTGCACACAGTCGACGTGGCCTGGGCAGTCAGTGGCGCCGTCATTGAGGTGTGCTCGTGAAGGCGGCTTAGATGGCTGTTCTGTGCTGAGCCTGTCAAAGGGGGCCTGGTCACCTGGGATCTGGTGACTTTGGGCAGCCCTGCCTGTCCTGCCCCAGCCTGTAAGCACGCCTGCCGGGGGTGCCGGGAGGCTCCCTAAAGGTCGTGTGGCTCCCTAGGGTCTTACACATGGAAATCTCCCTCTGGGGTCCAGTACCCGCCTCCCAGAGCCCCGGGTCAGCGGGCAGATGGGCAGAGCCAGGCGAGCCAGGCCGGAGGCAGAGGGAGGAGTGGAAGGGGACTGTGGCCTTCGTCACGGCCCCGACCTGAGCCTTGGCCGCCTCATCTCGGAAATGGGGTCATCAGCGCTGCCCTGGGAGTCCCTGCGGCATTGGTGACGAAGGCCTGCCGGGCGCCTGGCCCAGAGCGGCCCTGCCGTCTGCGACGGGGCTGTCTCCTCGCACCACCGCCACTGCTATCACAGTGGTATCACTGTTACCACGAGCCTGCCCATGTTTATGGAGACAAGGCACAGCTGACTTTTTCTCTCTGAGGTACCCAGGGGCCCCTCGCCAGCAGGCCCGTGCCTTGTCCTCCCTGTCGCCTCGGGCAGGACACGCAGGCACCACTCCCAGCAGCCCAGAGGTCAGTAGGCCTCTGTCTGTAGGGCTAGGAGCACCCTAGCCCCTCCCAGTTGGCCCCAGGTGGAAGTCAGACCCAGCCCCGCTCTGAGCAGCTCGCAGCCGGGGCAGAGGCAGGCCCTTGAGGTGCTGAACTGCCAGGAGAAGAGTGGAGGCCGGGAGAGGGGCAGCTGTGCCGGGAGGGCTTCCTTGAGGAGGTGGCTCTGGAGCGAGGCGGGTACGGGCTCCCCCGTCAGGCACGGAGGCCCTCCGGGCCGAGGGCAGGGCCCAGGTGAAGGCACAGTGTTGCCGTGGGTGGAGTGCTGAGGCAAGAGCCAGGCCCGGCTGGACTGCGTGGCCACGTTCAGGAGGCTTCCTGGGGCCACTTGTCAGGAGCGGCGAGCGCTCCCAGCGAGTCCCCCTTCCCTTTGCATGTGGTTGCCCCAGCCCTGGGCACTGCCCCCATGGCTGGGCAGATGGCAACATGAGGGGCACCCCGACCCAGCCGGCCCATAGGGATCGGGCTGCACCAGGGAAAAGGTGGAAAAAAATAAAAGCACGGGGCTTCCCTGGTGGCGCAGTGGTTGGGAGTCCGCCTGCCGATGCAGGGGACACGGGTTCGTGCCCCAGTCCGGGAAGATCCCACGTGCTGCGGAGCAGCTGGGCCCATGAGCCATGGCCACTGAGCCTGTGCGTCCGGAGCCTGTGCTCCGCAGCGGGAGAGGCCACAACAGTGAGAGGCCCGTGTATTGCAAAAAAAAAAAAAAAAAAGCATGAAAGTGCTGGCGGCCAGCACAGAAGGCAGCTTGCCCGTGTGAGAAGCTCGGAAGAGGCTGGTGGACGCGGTGCTGTTTGCCAGTGGCTGAGAGACGGGGCGGGTGTGGAGCCTTACAAGTCCCAGCCTGGGATGGCAGAGGGCACAGCTGCCCCAGGTCCCCAAGGGGCCACAGCGGTTGGGTCGGCCAGCTCCCTGCTGCAGACCTGTGGAGCCTGGAGCTGGTGGGGTGGCTCTGGAGTCCGATGACCCGGGTGGAGCCCTCTTCGCGGCACTGGGGAGGCCGTGCATGGAGCCCCGATTCCTCCCCGGTGGGCGTGGGACACTAAGACCTGTTGGGGTGTTTGGAATGTTTGGGTGAGGCCATGGGTGCCCTGTGCACACAGCTGGCACACAATAAACGTGCATTCCTCCCTCCCCTGCTCCCTCTCCTAGGAACTGTCCTCAGACTGGCCACTGACCTGCCCCTACCACAGACACCCCAGAAACAGGGGTTCGAGTTCCCCTTCTTACTCCTCAAACCCAGGCCCGGTAACATCGCTCAGACCCCAGCCTCCAGGCATCAGCCTCCCAGCCTCCTGCGGGCCCAGCTCCCGGAGGAGTGGCCATGGCCCTCTGTCCCTGGGGCAGCCCCCGGCCTTGCCGTCCACCTCTCCTTCACCCCCTCCACTCCCCAGCTGGCATTGGCCTCAGGTTTGGTGCTGTGGCTTCTGGCTCTGGGTCAGCACCTGTCTGGCGGGTCACTTTGCCCCTGCAGTGACCAGTGAAGACACACAGCAGCCCAGGGCTGTCCCGGGGCACGGGGCCCTCAGTGACAGCAGGACAGGAGTGGGGGCCGGCATGAGCACCTGACGGGTGTCACCTGAGGCTCACGGGGGCTCATCCAAGGCAGGGGGAAGCGTGAAGCCGGTCCCAGCCCCCATGCCCACCTCGGCCTCGGGGCTCAGGGTCTGCCCTCCCGGGTATCCAGTCCCGTGTCCACCGTGACCCCCACTCACCAGACAGCAGGAGGCACAGGCTCCCGCAGCCCCGGACCTTTGCTCTTCCCCGGGACACAGACAGCAGGAGATGAGGGAGGGAGGGAGGAAGGGGCTTAGCTGGGGGTGCAAGCCTCCCCGCCGTGGCAGGGCAGGAGGACACCCCGCCCGAAGCCGAGTGTAGGGGACAGACCTCGTCTGTGCGGTGGGATGGTCCTGGGTCTGAGTCCCCGCTGCCGCTACCTCCTGGGGGACGGGGACATGTCACCGACTCAATGGAGCTTTGGTATCAGACCCGTGAGGTGGGACAGCCCCTCCCCGACGCAGTGCTGTGAGGACGTGGGGGGCTCCTACAGGGGCCCCGGTCAGAGCCCAGCAAGGCAGGTGAGCACCTGGCCACTTTCCTCCTCCTGCTTTTCCAGAAGCACGCAGAAGCCAGCAGGCAGGGTCCTGCCTTCAAGGACCCCCCCTCAGACGGGGCTCCAGGCCCCACTTGCAGGGCAGACACCCGGAAGGAGGAAAGAGGGCTTCACGCAGAACCAGGACTTCAGGGAGGCCAGGGGGAGCCCCTGGGGCAAAGCTTACCAAGCGAGAGTTCTGAGCATCAGCTGTGCTTGGCAAGAACCCGCCCCCCGACTGTTTCCTACTCAAAGCAAGCGGTTTTGCTTCCGGGTGCTTCTCAGTAATTGCAATATAAATTGCATAATTAAGCTAAACCCACAGAAGAGAATTAAATATTAATTTCTAATAAGCTATTCAGAGAGTGTCACCAGGGAGAACCCGCAGACAGTGTCTGTGCTGGGCGCTCCCCTGCCTGGCCCTCGAGCCCTTGCTGCGCCCAGGGCCCCCCTCCCAGGGCAGGACTGACCCACACACAGCCTCGGTCCAGGAGGCAATTGTCAGTGTGCCAGCCCCGGGTCCTGCCCGGCCCATCAGTGGAGGATGACGCCCCAGGGTCTGGGCTTGTGTCCCCTAGCAACTGAGTTTGCCCATCACCAAGGGAGTGGGCGTGCCATTGGCAGTGTGGTGAGTGAATGAGAAAATGACGTGTCTGAGGGACATTGACAGTGACCTGAGGGATAGGTACCACTCCCCTCAGGACCCTGGTGAGCCAAGCCCAGTCTCTGTGTGGTGCCTGCACCCCAAGAAGGCCTCTCACTCTCACTGAGTGTGTTTGGAGCTGAGCACCGTCATGGCGGGGGTGGTGGGGTGTGAGGCCCTATGGCCCCTGTGGTGGCGGCCACCACGAGGACAGGGGGACTGAGGAGGTGGGGCCGGGGCAGGAACGGGAGGTGCCGTGTGCCCACCGCACGGAGGGCCCGGGGGGCGGGCACAGAGAGGGGCTTCCCCAGACGGCCCATCTGTGGCTAGCACAGCCTGTGCTGGGCCCAGGCTCCACACCCTTGGCCAGGCGGAGAGGCCGTCCCTGTCCCTGGTCAGCCACTGGGGAGGACACCTCCGTTCTTCCCGGGCCCAGAGCCCAGCGAAGTCCCCACCATCATTGTGTCGATATTGATTGTCTGGGGCCAGCTCCCGTGCTGCCCTCCGTCCGACTTTCAGCGCTCCGGGCAGCGGCCCCACAGGTCACGGGCGGCCACGCCCTCCCAGGTCCTCCACCCCAGCCAGACTGCCCAGGCCCGTTCTTTGGGCACTTTCTTTGTGAGGGTTCACTGACCGTCCCCCTGCCCACTGCATCCGCCTGGGAGTGTGTGTGTCCAGCCAGCGTGTGGCACAGGGCTGCTCGGGGCATCCTTGCTGCCAGAGAGGAGAATAAACATCAACTCGAAAGGGCCCGTGCAAACACCTGCCTGTTTTAAAGGCATGGGAACCGCCAGAGGAGTTAGCAGCTCACAGGACACGCAGCTGAGAAAGGCGAGGGTTCGATCCCAGGGCCACCTGGCCGAGGCTGTGTCCTGGGAACACAGGGGCCGTGGGTGGACACAGGGCCCAGGGCGGGGAGGGTCTGCAGAGGAGGGGCGTGATGGGAAGAGGTGGCCCCGGGTGAGTGTCCTCTGAGGGTTGATGGACAACGTGGGGCAGAAACAGAAACAGGGCTGGGAGGCAGGCCACAGGGGAGGGGCCACCATGGGGGAGGTCCGTAGCAAAGGGAAGGGGGTGCAGGGGACCCTGACTAGTGGGGTGGCAGCAGGGCAGGATGGGCAGGATTGTGCAAAGCCTGGAAAGACGGCCATTCTCCAGCCCCAAGGCCCTGAGAGCCTGTCTCCAGACACAGTGGCCCCGCTGCTGCCCTTCCTAGAGGCCCCTCGGACCCCCAGCCCAGGCAGGTGCTGGTGCCTGCGGCTCACCCTTTAGGCCTCGCCTTCCCCGCCCCCAGCGCCTTCCAAATCCTGCCAGCGGCTGCCGCCCGTCTGTTGGGGTCCAAAGGCCTCCTCCGTAGCATCGTTGTTTAAGTGGTTGTTTAAGTGCCGTATGGCTGAGGCTCAGCCCGCAGAGGAAGGAGCAGGGGGCGGGGCACTTGGGGGCGGGGAGCGTGCTGGCAGGGCGCTGGGCGGGGGCTGCTTCTGGAGGAGCCCCCCACTTGCCCTCCTCTGAGACCCCCATCTTGCATGAGGCCATTCATGCAGCTGCAGGTGCCCCCGCAGAGGGCTGGGGTGGGGTCGGCACGGGCCCGGGGGCAGGCCTGGGGCTTCCGCGCCCAGACCTCCGGGAAGGGCTCTGAGTTGCGCAGAGCTCCCTGGAGCCACAAAGCCAGCTGGGGCGGAGAGGGGGTGCCAGCTGACTGTTGCCCCATCTCACCAAGGAGGAGACTGTGCTTAGAGGGCATGGCCTGCACCGGCTCTCAGGACAGGGTCCCCCCCCACCCCGCCCCACTGCCCCGCTCAGGAGGAGGTGACAGGCGTGGAGGTAAGGATGGGGTACAAGAATGGCAGGTGAGGCCTTTAGAGGAGACACGCCAGGTACAGGCAGGGCCTCTCTGTGGTGGGGCTGAGGCAGGTGCAGCTTCTGCAAGGTGCCAGGTGGTCACTCTCGCGGGCCCGCGTCCGGTGGGGCGTGGGGAGCGATCACTGCTCCCCGCGGGACTGCCCGCCCCTCTCTGGGACTCAGCATCCCCTCGGGGGGAGGGCGCGGGCAAGCTTCCCCAGCAGGTGAGGGAACCCAGACGAGCAGCTGGGGGCCGATTCTCCTTCGGGTCCTCAGGTTTGCTGCTGGGCCCTCGGCCCTGGCTGGGGGCAGGGGTGCTTGCGGGAAGGAAGGGGAGGGAGCACACCTCCACCTGCCGGGGGCGCCCAGGTGGGGATCCTGCTTCCTCAGGGCCTCTGCCGATGAGCCAGGGGCCCACTGGCATCTTCACCGCAGCCATCACAGAGCCCACTGGGCCCCGGATGTGGGGAGCACAGAACTGGCATCCAGGTTCCTGACCTCGGGCCTGGGGTGAGGCTGGTTGTAACTTTCAGCAGGATGCTCTGGGGCCTCGTTAAGAGCGTGTCATTTGAGGAGCCAGCTGGTATCCCCGTGAAAAGCTTTCCAGGCCGAGGGAGCAGCGTGCAAACGCCTTGAGGTGGGATGAGACTGGCCAGAGCCGCAGCGGAGCCCAGAGGGCTGGCGGGCGAGCCAGGGTCCCCGGGTCCCCGGGGGCTGGGCTCTGACCCGGACAGCGGTGCCCTGAGGAGCTCTGCTGTTGGAGGAGGCCGCGGGGAGCTGCGGAGGACGGGCGGGAGAGAAACGGGGGAGGGAAGGGCATGCACCGAGGTGGGGGCGTGGCCGGGAGAGGGGAGCCTGCCGGACTCACCCGTGGATTGGGGTGAGGGAAAGGGGGTCCAGGGTGAGCCTGAGGCTTAGGGGCGGCGGATCGCCCCCTAGGACCTCTACTTTCTCATCTGTGAAATGGAGACTGGTCATCAGGGCCCACCCTCCCCAGGGCAAGTCTCTGCTGCCTCCTGCCCAGCAGAGCAGGGAGGCGAGGCCCCTGCTCTGACAGCCCTGCCCGAGGGAGAGCTCTCGGCCCCCCAAGGAGGGTGGCCTGTTTGAGCCCGCATGGCCCCTCACCCACTGCGGGCACCCTGGCCTCCTCCCTGCCCATTGTCGCTGCACCTGAGCCTCGGCTTTCTCGCCGGAGCTCACGGAGCCTCTCGTTTTGCAGGTTGATGCTGTCACCTGGCCTGCGTGGATGGACCGCAGAGCTTTGCACCTTCCTGCCTCTTGCCATGTGCCACCCCCCTGCCTCTGTGCCGGCCCTGGCTGAGAGCCCTAGTAAACTGCTGTGGTAGCCAGCCGCGGTGGGCACTTGTCACCATCTGTCATCTGTCGGTGGGCGGCAGCTTTCCGGCTCTGGGATCCCAGAGATGGAGCCTGGGCCGCGTTGGGGGGGAAGGGTGGCATGGGTTTGTGAGTGTGAGTGCGCATACGCGTGAGGTGGCGATATGGGCGTGAAATGTGAGGTGGGGGAGGCCCGGGGACCGGCCTGTGGCCCAGGCCCAGCTGGTGATGCCCCGCCCAGCACCCCCCCCCGCCCCGCCTGAGGGCTCCCCTGGGGAGGATCCCGCCACCCTGTGGGAGGCCAGCGCAGCCGTGGTCCTGCCACTTGCTCCCCAAGGACCAGCACACAGCTCCTCACCCTGAGACGCAGGCGGGGGTTGGACGCGGCTCTGGGGCCCCGCTGCTCCCGACGTGATATCATAGCTTCTCTGCTTCTGGGTGCCCGGCCGAGGGGTGGGTACGGAGAAGGGGCGCCTGGGTGGGGAGAGCCTGGCCCGGGCTGCTCTCAGGGTCTCCCTCTCCTGCGGGAGTGAGGGCGAGGGGGAGGCATCCCTAAACAGGAGGGGCCGGAGCCAGAGAGGCCACTGGGAGCAGCCTGGCCCCTGCAGGGGCGGGGGAGGACAGGAAGCAGCCCCGCCGCCCGCTGTACGCTGTGCAGAGCAGGTGCCAGGGAGGCAGACCGACCCCCCTCATTACAGGACTGGGGTCAGCATTGCCCTTCGCAGGCCCCGTAGTGCTCAGGGCCTCGTGAGGGTGAGGGCCGCACACCAGACCCCCAGGGCAGGCGGAGTCCACGGCCTCAAAATTCCAGAAAGGTCTGCAGGAAGCTGCTTCCTGCTCAGTGGTCCCTCAGCCCTCCAGCGCTCCCGGTCCCTCCCCAGCCCCAGTCTTCTGCTGAGAAGCGCCTGAAGCATTCCGGATCCAGGCTGCTTTGTCCCAAAGACTGCTTCAGTTTCTGAGTTTCTCGACACTTTCTTGCCCAGGGCCTGAGAAATGCGACACCACTGAGGTGTGGTCAGCGGCAGCGGGACAAGTGGAGCCGGGCAGACCCCAGGCTGCGGCCACTTCCTCAGCTTTGCTGCGGTGGCCACTGGCTGCCCAGGCCTGGGGTGTCTGGAGGAGGTGTCGGCTGCAAATTGGATTTTACGCCTCCCGGCTGCAGGTGTGAGGCCCTCGGGCCCTCGGGAGGCTTGAGGGGCAGCTGGGGGACACAATGCCAGCTGCAGCACGTCTGGCCAGGCTGGGGGTGGGCTTCTGAGGGGAGGGGCTTGGCCAGGGGCAGGGCAAGACTGGATATGGGTTTGCAGGGGCAGGAGATCACCGGTTCAGTTGTCTCCCACCTGGCCAGGAAGCCTGAGTAGCAGAGGACATTGGCTCAGGGTCCCGCAAGTTGAGGTCTCTGGGCTGGAGTTGTGGCCCCATTTTACAGGTGAGGAAATTGAGCCCAGAGGACATGCTTGCCTGCAGGGTGGGGAGGGAGCTTGGCTGCTGGGAGAACAAGGCCGGGCTGTGCCACGGCTCCCTCCCAGCTGCCTGACCTTGGGGAGTCTGGGGGTTGGCCTCTCCTGTGCCTGCACGGGCCCCAGCACCCCGTGCTGCTCGGTCAGCGCTGCTCGCTGGTGCTGGTGAGAGCAGGTGTTTCAAGGTGAGGAGTTCAGGTGGGCAGGCCGAGGGCAGCACGGGACCAGGAGGAGGGCGCCCGGGGCAGTGCTGATGTCGGTGGCAGCTGCCACCGCCCGGCTGGATTCTGAGAATCCCCACCTGAGAGTGACGTGTCACAGTGACCTTGAGCTTCTGCTGTCTGGAGCAGCCGCGAGGTCGAAAGCTGCACCAGCAGCAAGAGGCCCGCCCAGCAGGCGCCCATCTGGTGCCAGCACAGGACGGGCTGGGGTTGATATGACCAGCTGTATCCATGGTGCACCTCCTGGAACCAGCAGGTCTGGGTGGAAGGACCCCCACTCTGTCCCTCCTTCTCCTGGGAAGGCACAGAGAAGGACCGGGCTTCCCTAAGTCACACAGCATGTTACAGCAGAGCCGAACTTGGAACCGGTCTCCATGTCTCCAGGCCAGACGTGAGTTATGGGAACCCAGAGGTTGGTCACACTGAACTTACCTTTTGGGGAGAGTGGGGTGATGGAAAGAACACGGCTTTGGCACCGAGTGGGTGGACAAGAGGTGTTTGTGCAACGGGGGGGGTCGCATCTCAAGGACCCACATCCCTTCTCTCCCATTTCTCATCCATCCAGGTCTCGACCTCACCCCCCACCCCCCCAGCCATCTCGGCATGCAGCCTGGGTGCTGGAGTCGCACAGCCCAGGGTCGCTCACAGCTCCCTCCCTGTGAGCCTCGGTTTCCCATCTGTAAAATGGGGCTGATAAATCCTCCACCAGGAGGCTGACAGGAGCCAGGCCTGCAGAGGGCTGGGGTTCAGATTCCGTCCCGCGCTGGCTATACCTGCACCCTCCTTGCTGCAGGAGCCCCTGAGGACCCTGCCACGGGGACCCTCTGCCCAGGAGCTGGACTCGGCACTTCAGGGCACCTTGGACCATGAGCCACTGATCTGCAAGAGCCCCCAGCTGAGCCAGCCTCGGGTGGGGGGCCACGTACAAGGAGCCTTTCCGCTCAGGGTGTACATTGTAAAATATATACAATTTCAATAACGCCTCCACTTAACAGGATACAACTCAGGCAAACAACCAAACAAAACAGAAGACAAAACAAAACAAAACAAAAACACCTTCCCTCTCCCTAAGGGAAGGCACTCCAGGTTCCATCCGTGCACTGTCGCTCTTAAGATATTTTCTAGAGCTGTCGCCAAGCCATGACAATATCCTGCAGTTTACGGACTAAACAACAAACACGACCACCTCTAATGCGGCCCGTGTAACACTGGGATGGGGCTTGAGGAGTAGAAAACATGGAGGGAATTCATTAAAGAGACAGCAGAGGGAGGACACCCAGCAAGTCCCTGTGGCGGTTATTATGGCCGTTTAACAAAATGCCCCCCAGCAATGGCACCAAACCTGCAGTTATGACGGGGCCCTGCAGGGACAGCTGGTCTCTGGTCCTGGGCCGGAGTCACCCGCAGGCTCGCTCAGCCACAGGCCTGCTGGTCATGCTGGCTGTTGGCTGGCACTCGAGCTGGGGCTGCGGGCCTGACACCCGCACACGGCCCCTCCCTGTGGCCCGGGCTTCTTCATGGCTTGGGCCACTGGTCCTGGGAAGCAGTCCCAGAGCAAAAGCTGGGCAGAAATGGCATCCCTTTCTGAGACCCCGCCTCAGAAGTCACATAGCATCACCTCCACTGTTCTCTTGCATCTGCAGGGAGCAATGGTGAGCCTGCCCAGCTTCAAGGGGCGGGAGAGAGGCTTCACGTCTTGGGAAGAGTGGCAAGGTGGCCGTTTCTGCAAAGTCCGACTTCCTCCAATTCCCCCTTCACTTCCATCTTCTTTCACTGTGCGGGATCCATCCTTCATTCTGCAGGGTCAGGGTGTGGAGATGCCTGCCTGAATGGGGCTGTGGTGTCCTCCACTGGACACCACAGCAACACAAGCTGCTCCCACCCGAGACAGGTGGCTGACTCAGCCCCACTGCGGCAGAGCCAGTGCTGTGACCGCCAGTGGAGACGGTCCTCCCGGCTGTTAAGAGGGAGGCACTAGTTTGGGTGGTCCCTGGGATGGAAACGGTGTGACTCGCTGGGGGAAGTAACTTTCAGAGGCACAACCTCCATAGGCTCTGACCATGGGAGAGGGGGCTCTGGCACACACCCCGTCCTGCAGGACGTCACCCCACCTCACGGGTGCTATTCCTGGAGGGGTCTTGCCGGGGCCTCTCCATTGTGCTCAAGGCTAGCTGCTTCAGGGTGATGGGGAGACCAGTAAATCCTCTAGGCATCAGGCATTGCTTTGCTTTGAAAATGGTTTATTGGCCAGAAGATAAGGAAGGCTCTGGAGTCTCATGCACAGAAGTTCTTGCAGAGAAGCGGCCACTTGTCCTCAGTAGCTCAGAAACATCCAGCAGTCTTTCTAATCCGTTCAAGCATCTCTCTAGCCACCCTGCACACATCCATCCATCTATCCATCATTCCATCCCCCATCTACCAATCCACCTACATATCCACCCATCCACCTACCTATCCACCCATCCCCCCACACCCATTCATCCGCCCATCCATTCCCCATCTGTCCCTTCAACCACCCACCCACCCATTTACTCTCTCGACAGCCGCATGTTCTAAGCACCTGCTTCTCACCTGGCCTTGGCCCAGGAAGTAAGCCAGGACCCCTGCCCACCAGAAGCCCCTAGTGTGGAGGGAGATTCATACATGTAACAGAGAAGCCCCAGCATGCTGCAGGAGGCATGGGGGGGTGGAAGTACCCAGAAACAAAGGTGACCCAGCGCAGGTGGCTATGCGGGCTGGCTGGGGGCTAGGATGGCTTCCAGAGGAGGTGGCGCCTGAACTGCAGGCAGGGCAGGAACCTGTCACCTCCCTCCAGCCCAGAGTCACCAGGCCACCAGGCATCAGAGACCCAGAGCCGACTTTGGCCTGAAGTTTTTGTTCTCCCTTTAACCAAATCCCCTCTCCCTTCCCCCATGAATTTCCAATTTAAATACCCAAATTGTTTACTTGCTGAAATCAATTGACAAGGGATAAGCTTGTATTTGCGATTCGATTGACTATGGTACACTGTATGACAATTACAGCTTGAACGGATTTCTCTTTAATTTATTTTCCTCTTAACGTTCTCTTCCGCTGGTAATTCTGAGACTAATTGTTCTCGCCGTCATTCTCATCAACGGCAGGATAATGAACGGCTGCAGTGCAGAGGCTGCGCTCCCGAGCTGCCGGCCCTCGGGGCTCTGGCTCTGTGTCCCTGTGTCCCTTTCAGACTGCCCATGGCCTGGGACTGGAAGTTTCCACAAAACGTGTCTCCCCAGAGAAGGTTCTGCTGTCACGGCTCTGATGGGAGCTCAGGATGGGGCCGGTCAGGAAGGCTGAGGCCCTGCCTGCCCGGCCCTGCTCTGGAATTGTCACCCGGAGGGAGGTGGCAGGAGCCCCTTCTGGCTCCGACGGCCATGCTCCTGAGCGAAACTCTCCTCCTCTCTGGGCCTCAGTTTCCCCACCTGTGAGATGGGCCTTCCCTCCCCATATCTGTGCCCGCGCTGCCCCATGTTGTCCTGCCTGGAGAGCCCTTCCCATCCTGACGCACAGTCACAGCCGCCCCGGGAGATGCTCCCTCCTCTTCTCGCCCTCCCACCCTCACCTCCAGGGGGCCTCTCAGCTCTGGGCTCTGTCCTGGGGGCCACTGCGAGCCAGGCATGGGCCAACTCGGGGTGCAGGTGGGCGTCACCCCGGCCCCGCTTTGCAGATGGGCCACTGAGGCTCGGAGGGACCAGACAAGGCTGCAGACTTGCCCAGCGCTGGCCGCTGGGCAGCGCTGGACCCAGGGTTGGATCCTTTCCCATTGGGCCACTGCCTGCCTGAGGACACCTGCCGCTGCCTCCCTGGGGGCCTGCCAGGCATCCTGGTGGGGCAGGGGGAGCCTTCCCAGAGCCCCTCACCCACCCTGTGCCGTTCACTGGGCTCGAACACCTACGCCCTGCCTGCTGGGGAGGGATGGGGGAGCGTAGCCTCCCCAAGTGCCCAGACGGCCAGGTGGTGACCCTGCTGGTGAGGCCAGCAGGGCCTGAGAGGCCGTGACCCCATGGCCGCCCGCCTGAACATGACAGCTCCCTCCGGCTGTGTCTCTGTGTGTACACAGCTGTGTGCGCATGTGTGTGTGTGATGACGGCCGCTCAGAGCCTGGTTGTGTGGTGTCCTGACTCAGGCCCGGCCTGCCGGGGGGCCCTGGACAGTTAGTTCACTGCCTGTCTGGGCCTGTTTCTCATTCATGACGCGGGGTGTGGGTGAGGGACGTCTGTGTGGCCTTTCACAGATGACAAACATTGTCTGACCCTCACACACGGGTGGGGCAGGGGGCTAGTCACCCGCCTGTGACAGACCAGGGGACTGCGGGTGTGGCCCAGAACCAGCCTCTGCCCCCGGCTCACCCTCCACCCCTGCCCATCCTGGCACTCGGGAGATGAACAGCTTCCCAGGGCTCCGAGCGGATTCATGTGGATAGATGTATCCATATAGTAGGTACCTGTGGAGACGCCTCTGCTGAAAAATTCCCACACAATGGGGACTTTCTGCTATTTTGGGATATATGGATCCGTGCAGGAGCCGGGATGCCATTTCCATCACGGTGCCACGTCTGTGAGAAGGAGAATCGATAGCAGAGTGCGAGAAAGGGGGTGGGGACGAGCGAGAGGGAGCCGTGTTGAGCCTGACACTGGGAGGTCAGCCCCGCAGGCTTCCAGAAAGATCGGGGTGGGGAGGGCGTCCCGCTTGCCACCCCTGGCCTCACTGGAGCCGCCCCAAATGAGATCGGCTGGGGTGTCGGGGCCACTGGGCTGGGAGATCAGCTGACCCCATGGGCCACAGGGGCAGGAGAGCACCCCCAGGACATGGCCACAGCCGGGCATAGGGCAGGCTCTTGCCCAGTCACTGGGGTTTCTTCCCGCCATTGTGTGCGATGGAATGGCACCCCCATCGCACATAAGCCCAGTGAAAACCTCACAGTCTTGCTTTGCTGGGGGTCCACCCTCGGCCCTTGGCCTGCTGAGCCCCTGCGGGAAGAGGGTCAGATTCATCTCAGTGCAGATGGTCGGAGCCCGGCTTGGGGTCCTGGCACAGGCTCAGATCCAGCTCTGCCGTTTCTCTGACACTCCAACCTCGGAGAGTCAGTTTCTCAACTTTAGCTTCCTTATCTGTAAAATGGGAAAATAATCCCTTTCTTTAAAAGCGTTGAGCAGATGACATTAGAGAGTCTAGGAAGGTACTTGATAAATGTGGCCCTTTTCTGCCAGCACTGCCTGCAATGGGCTGGGCCGCAGAGTGGGAGTGCCCGTCACTGGAGCTGGTCAGAGTCCCCTGTGGCCCAAGGCCTGGGAGACTGGCAGAGGGGGCCCCAGAAGCCCTGCCAAGTGGGGATCAAAAGAGAGTACAAGGCCCCCCCCGAGACTGGAGTGACCCAGCCCTGCTGAGGACCACAGAAGTCCTCCTAAGATTGCACTTCACTCTCGTGCGTTGCGGCCGGGAGGCACCTTCTCTGTGCTTCTGCCCCGAGCCGGCGGTTGAGGGGGCGGTGGCCATGGCTCCCAAGGGGAGCGCACGGTGCAGTGAGATGCCAGGAAGACTGAGTGCAATTACACACCAGGTGTTATGTATGTGACGCCCTGTGAATGCATTGATCCCTCGGGGATCGGTTATGAGTCAGGTAACAGACCAGCTTGTAAATGAAATATATTGGACAGCGTAGGCAGCCTGGCTGGGTGTCAGCTTGAGGGGAATAGGGCAGATTTATGAGGACTTGTTTCAGGCAGGGTGGCCGCAGCACCCGCCGTTCACCCAGCACCATTGCCACTGCTGAACTCACACACAGGCCCCCAGGAGCTGGGAAGTCCCACATCACGAGGGCCGCATGTTCCAGGGACTTGCCAGGGGGTTACCTGTGTCCTCTCCAATGACCCTCACACCCAGGAGTCTGGCATCATCATCCCATTGCAGCTGGGCCAACCAGGTTCAGAGATGTTAAGTGGCTTGCCCTGTGTCACACAGCAAAGGAGCAGACAGCGTTTCAAAGTCAGATAGATGACTTGTGCCCCTCCCTTCCCAGTCAGCTCTTCTGAGCCAGGTGAGGGGGACACAAGCAGGAATGGGGCCCCTTGGGGGGTCCCAGCTGAGCCCCAGTACTTGGCCTGTGTGACCTTGACCTCGGCACCAGGGCAGGGAGCCTCCCAGAGATGTGCAGAGCCAGCCAGGCCACACACAGGATCGCAGGGAGGGGCTGAGCGAATGAATGGGGTGGGGGTCTGGGCGAGTCTCCATCTCTGGGCTCAAGACCTGCCTGGGGGAGAAACAGGGGTCAGTGTGACCAGGGTCAGGGCTCAGAGCACAGCACTGAGACAGAATGAAGTGTCCTGGGCCACACGAGGTCAGATTTCTAATCTCTTTGGCCCCGTTGCTCCACCCCTTAGCTGAATATTTGACCAAGGATACCAGGAGGTGCACATAATCTTCTGGCTCCGCCCAGGCCCCTCTGAGACAAGAGCGCTCTGCCCTTCCCCCTGCTGAGGTCTCTGTCGCCGAGGAAAGCCCTAGTGAGCACATTTGGCGGGGGTGGGTGGGTAGTGGGAGAAGGAGGAGGGGCCCGTTCATCTCTCTTCATGTCTCTCCCTCAGCTTCACCAGCTCCTCAGTGATCTTTATGGCGATCAGTTATTATATCTTCAACTGATATGAGTGATCTCAATGGTTCTTAATGTTCCGTATTAAATCTCTCGTGTAAAGTATCTTTAATGTTCAGCATGAAGCCCCTAGTCATTGCCAGTAGTGCCGCCACAGAGGCCTTGACAGGGCCGTGAGTCCTTCAGGGTGGTAGTGAGGGGTCCTGGCCCCTGGGTCCCCAGGTCAGTGGGGCAGGAGTCTCTCCCCAAATCCTGCAGCTGGAGGATTTTATGATGGGAACTGAGACTTTCAAGAAGAACACAGTCGAGGTTTGAGGTTAGAGCAAACACATGGTGTTAGTTGTCTTGTTTCTGCTGTAACAAATTGCTACCAATTTGTGAGTAAAAACAACACCTCTTCATTTCTTACAGCTCTGGAGGCCAGGAATCCCAGATGAGTGGACTTTAGGGGCTGAAATCCAGGTGCTGGCCGAGCTGGTTTCTTTGCAGGTTCCGGGGGACAATGTTTCCTCGCCTGTTCCAGCTCGGGGAGGCCCTGCATCCCTGGGCTTGTGGGGGCATCAGTCCTGTCCCTGATTCATTATCACTCTGCACTCCTGTCCCCCACCCCACCCCTTAAAGGGCCTTTGTGATTACAAGTGGGGCCCCTGCATAATCCGGGGAAATCACCCTTTCAAGCCCTCACCGTAAGGTAGGCCGGCAGGTGCTGTGGGACAGGATCCACAAGGCATGCAGTGCAGCCCTGCAGGTGGGGAGGAAGGCTGGGGCTGTGGAGAGGTACCCGGGATCCCCATCCTGCCTCCCCCTTCGTGGGCTGGGGCACTGACCCTTCCCTAGGCCCAGTGCTTGTGGCTAAGGGCAGCCTCCCTCCTGAGATTCCTGTGGCCTATGAGTGACCCCAACATGGACAGCGAGGACCTCGCCTCAGCATCCAGGGCCCGGACAGGCTCTGGCCCAGATGTCGCACACTCTGTTGACCCAGCGTCCTCCCACAGCCCTTGCTCTCCTGCACACTCAGTGCTCCTTTGGGGTGCAATCCCCTTGCATCCCTTTTCCATGGGCAAACTCTTATTCATGCTTCAAGACATGGTTTTGGTGTCTCCTCCTCCAGGAAGTCTTCCCTGATTGTGCCCACCCTACACAGCTCCTCCCACCCCTTGGGGGCTCCCTGTGAGCTGTGCCCTTGCCCAAGGCTGCTTTCCCTGCCCCGAGCAGCTGCCCGACCTTTTCTAGGGGGGCTTTTCCCGGCTGGGCTGAGGAGCTGCTGGTGCAGGGCTACCTGCTTGCATGGCCCCATTATCTCACATGTAATTGATGCTTCCCATCACTCTCCTGTCTTCTTGGAACAACTTCAGGGTTTATTGAATCTGGAAAGAAAAGAGAGAGAGAAAAAGAGAGCCAGGTACATTGCACAAATCAGTGGTTCTGACAGTTTTATTAAATAATGGGGCAGTTTGGTCATGTTGTAAAATAAGGAGGCAGGGGCCAGGGCTGGAGACGCGGAAGGAGGAGTCTCGTCTCTTCCACAATTGCCCTTGGGGTCTCCTTCATCTGTGGAAGATGGGGGTTCAGCTCCAGGTCTCCCTCCCAATTGGCAGCTGGGCGACCACAAGCGGTGGCCAGTCCCTGAAGGCCCGGAGCCACCCTCGCTCCCCTTCTGGGCCAGGTGGCTGCCGTTCTCCTGTCCTGCTGCCAGGGTCACTGAAAAGTGCCGGGAAGCCATGTGACTTTCACAGGGAAGGAGAGGAGGGCAGAGGCCAAGGGGAGAGCCAAGAAGGGGAAGGAACCCATGTTTCCAGAGGCTTACTGTGCACCAGGAACAAGCCACTGGGCACTAGTGACAAGGAGCCCCTGGCAGACAGGGCAGCCCCCAGCTCCCAGGTAGGCAAACAGGCTGCATCCAAGTGGGGCGGCTCCCCTAAGGTGGACACTGGTGCCAGAGCCGGCTGCGTGGCGCGTCGGTGCCTTGGCTTGTGTGGCCCTGCTGTGGGGTGACAACAGTGGACCAGGGTCGTGGGGTCGTGAGCCCAAGGATGCCCCCCCGTCTCCATCCCACCTGACGCCTAGGGAAAGTGAGGCTCAGACATGTGGCCTGAGTCCACGACGCCAGCTTCCTGTACCCGGGCACTGCGGTGAAGTAGAGCCAGTCCCGCACCTCGAGGGGCTGCCTGAGGAGGAGACAGATGAGTGCAAGCATGGAAGGTCCTGGATCAAATAGCGCGGCCCATGGGGAGCCTGCGCCATTGGTCATGTTTACCCATGGTGCCTGATTTTCACACTGATTCTCACCCCAAGCCAGTGAGGCAGTGGAGTAGGCACAGTTAGTGGCCCAGAGAGGTTATGACACTTGCCTGGGACCACACAGCTCAGGAGAGTCGGAGACTGGGCAGAGGCAGGGCCCAAGCCCTCTCACCCAGCAGTGCCCCTATGGTACCCGCAGCACCGCCCCATGTGCCCCAGGGGCCCTGAGGCAGCGGGATGGACCCTCACCTGGTGGGAGCCTCATCTGCTCCCTGCCTTGGGCAGCACCGCTCAGCACGGCATGCCAGGCTTCTGATGCCAGCCCCCGGGCAGGAGAGGCAGAGACAAACCAATGGGACGTCAAGGGCTCCAGCAACATCTTGGGTAAGTTGTCCATAAACCAGAAATAATTGATCTACAGGCTGGCAAGACACCCAGCAGAATACCAAGGTATTTGCGGCTTTTCTGCTTAATAACCCTCAACTCTTCTGGGCAGCTGACGGGCCTGGGGTCTGGCTTGGTCTTTGCAAGACTGGCGGAGTCCCAGGGGTCCAGGGGTGGGTGGGCCCTTCCTCTGGGAGCCCCGGGGCCCTGAGAGGCCGAGGCAGGCGCACCCTTACTGGTGTCCATGGAGCCACGCTTGTACGTTGGGGGCTGGGGTCACAGAGGTCAGCTCACCCTTGTCCATGGGCCATGCAGGCAAGATTCCACTGAATTACAGCCAAAAAAAAAAAAAAATCAGAACAAAATAATGGTCAGTAGAAAGTGACTTTCTCATTTCCCCGACACACAGGCAGCTCCTCAGCGTGGGAACGGGTGGGGCTGTGGTTTTGTGGAAACGGCAGTAGGCATCTTGGGGTGTTCCCGACAGGGAACCGGGACCCTGCTGCAGCGGCCCCGGGAAGGCGGCTCCCTGTGTGTCTGCCTCCATGCCTGATTCCTTCTTCAGGGACTGCAACCAGACTCAGATTTGCTTCTCCTCCCACACGCTCCCGTGCAGGTCCCCATCCCCGCTTCTCTGCTTCAGAGCCCAGGGAGCACTGAAGAGCCCGACCCCTAGGGCCTGCCGTCCTGCCTAGGGCTTTGGGCCAAACTCCCTGGGTCCATTGTTAAGTCACTCAACAAACACGCACGGGTCCCTCTCTGAGGTGAGCCCTGTGTGCCGGCAGAGCCCCTATGGAAATCAGACAAAAACCCCAGGAAAGGACCCAAGGGGCTGGTGTAGGCCCGGGGAGGACGCAGGGCAAGGAGCCCCAAGGGGGTGGGTTTCAGGTGGAGAAACCAAGCAGAGGCCCAGGGTGGGCTCCTTCTGCTTCTTTAGAGCCTGCCACCCGCAGCCTGCCATCAGGCACCAAGGCCACCAGGGACCTGGGGCTCGGTGGGGGGCGGCGGGTGGGGGTGGAGGAACCTGTCCCGTCCCACGTGTGTGCCAGCACCTGTGGAAGGGAGACGAGCCCCCTCCCGGGACAACTTCGCATCTGTCTACTCGAGACCTGCGTCTCGCCCCAGGGCCTCCAGGAAGGGGCACTCTGTGTCTGAGGCTGCTGACAGGACCAGGGGCTCTGGCTCCCTGCTGGGCTGACCTCCCACCTCTGACCCCTGACATGCTGGAGCAACGCCAGATGGACAGATTGCCTGTGTGGCAGAAGACCCGAACAAAGTAAGTTGAACACGTCTTTGAAGGAATCCTCTCCCCCGCCCCCGTGCCGGCTCCCTCCCTCAGGCTGTCTTCTCTAAATAGACCAAAACATGGTAATTTTATGAACAAACCAAGCCATGCATTATACATTTTTATGTTCTTAAGTTAACAAAGTGACTTGGAATCTATAAAAGGCACCAAAATAAGTATTGCATTTATTTTTGCCTTCCTGAATGGCCCTCTCATCCCTTGCTGCCCCCCCCCCCCCCCCACGGCCCTGGCTGGGCCCTGGTTTCACCTCGCCCCACAAGTCTGGGCCCAGCCCCATCACATACTGGCGGCCAGGTGACCCTGCCCCTCCCCCCAGCCTTCTCAAGGCCCCCTGAGGCCCTCTGACATGCACATGCTGGGCAGAGTCCCCAGCCTAGCACTCGAGACCTGCAGAGTTCAGTCACCTCCTGCATCTCCCGTCCCTGAGTCTCCACATGAGACGTACTGATCCCTCTCCCCTCCCCGAATACTCCACACCTCCGTGTCCGCCTAAAATGCACCTCACCTGCCCTTTGATCAGCTGGTGAACTCCTCCCCATCCTTCAAAACCCAGCTCAAATGTCCCCTCCTCTGTGAGATCTCCTGTCAGTCAGCACGCTGACAAGTGCCCGCCAACTCTTCTCAAAGCCAAAGGACAGCTTAGACTGCCGGACCAGCAAGTGCAGACTGGGAAGGGAGGAGTTGGGGGTGGTGGTCTGCAGAGGCTCATCCTGAGAAGATGTGGAAGGAGAGAAAACAGCCTGGGGGTGAGGGGCCGCCCTGGTTTGGGGTGGCTGGCATGGTCAGCAAAGATGAGGTCACGGGGGTCCCATGCCCCAGCATCCTGTCACCACTGAGCATGCCCTGGCGTTGGCCTGAGTGCCCACGGCCTGGAGGCCCACTTAGCCCCAGGCGCTGACCTGAGCCCTGCCCTCGTGGCCTTCTCTGGGCGACGATGATGTCAAAGGCCTGGTCGGGGGACAGTCTGTTCTGGGCTGCCCTGGAGGCAGAGTATGTGGCTCAGAGTTCAAAGGCCAGCTGTCCCTTGCTGAGCGTGTGGCCCTCGGCAGGACTGGCTCTCAGACCCGAGGCCGCGGGGGCCCAGGGGTGATGCTGCCCTGGGGAGAAGCGAGGGGGTTCATCCTGTGTGCCGAGGCCCTGCCCTGGGCTGGCGCCAGGCCTGCCACTGGACATTCATTTTGGTTTCCTCCGACTGCGGCCGGGAAAGTGAAGATGTGAGTGCCTGCGTCGCGGTGCCCTCACCCTGCGTCCAGGAGTCTGGGGCAAACGTTGTCCCCTGGACCTCTGAGTGGGGGATCATTTTGCTAATGGGGGCATTTGGCAGCAGGCGGTGTCTGGAGAGGGAGGCCAGGTGGGCCCGAGGCCGGCAGCCAACCCATCTGGGATCCAGGCTGGTGAGCGGGGTGAATGGCGGGTCAGCAGGCTGCCGGCACCTGCTGCCCTGTGTGAGCGCGGGGCGCCTGCTGACTGCAGCGGCATCCGAGGCCCGCGCTCTCCCAGCCCAGGCTGGTGCGGGCGGGGCCGGTGCGGGCGGGGCCAGTGCGGCTCAGCGCAGGAGGGGAGGACAGGGGGCCAACTTTCTCGCCAGGACCAGGGCCCTGAGCTTGGCCTATGGGGGCCTACCTGTGTGTGTGTGTGTGTGTGTGTGTGTGTGTGTGTGTGTGTGAGAGCACGTGTGAATGTGAGAGCACGCGTGAATGTGCTCGCATACGTGTGTGAGCAAGCGTGTGTGCACGTGTGCGTGTGTGCACAGATGTGTCCGTGTGTGAGTGTGGGTGTGCACGCCCGCGAGTGTACACACAGTTAACCTGCTTAGCGCAGACGTGTGGCTCTCTGTGCCCAGCGCTCCCACTGCCCCGTGCTGACCGCAACCAGGCGTCCAGAGGAGGGCGTCCAGCTTCCTCTCGGGTCTTCGGCGATTGCTCCGGTGGGTGGGTCCTGAGCCCACAAGTCGGTCTCCCTGGGGGTTTGGCCTTGTCACCCCTCCGGGAACAAGTTTGGGGTGGCCCGGGGGCCCCGGCTCCTGCCTTGGGGAGGCCCCCCTGGGAGGAGATCAGCACAGGGTGTGGCGGACCTGATGGAGAGCGAGAGGGGTCCCGCCTGGGAACCTGCTTTGGGCCTCTCCGCCCCCAGCCAGCGGGCTCATGCCTGCGCCCCAGCGTCAGCCTCCAGCGTCTTCGGAGAGCGCTGTGGGGCTCGCGCAAAGCCCACGCTCCTGGTCACCCTCGGGTCCAGCGAGGCTGCCTCTCCAGGGAGCAGGTCCGCGATCCCTCGCTCGGAGAGGCCACTTGCTGCCCTGCCCCTTGCTCTCCTCTCACGGGAGCAGCTGACCTGCCAGCCAGCTCTGAGCACCCTTCAGAAGGAGGCGTCCTTGGGTGGACCTTGTGCTTCTCCCCGCAGCTGGGCTCACAGTCTGAGTCACCGAGGGCTTAGAACAGGGACACTGAGGCCCCGGGGGACGCCTTCCCCTCGGATCTCACTCCCCCCACCCGCCCCCCATTCAAAGAGGAGGAGGAGGAGCCTTGTCTTCCAGTGGGCAGGGTCTGCACGCGGAGGGGCCGCGGGTTCTGTGGCTGCTCTCCAGACCTTCGGGGCTCGTCTGGCCCCGGCCTGTGGGGCTGGGGCATAGGGAGGGGACTTTGGCCTCCAACGGGGCCCAGAGATCAGCTACGTGTCCTGAGCTGGATGGGGGCCCCGCACAAACCCATCTAAGCCCGATGAGCCCTTTGCTGTCCTGGCTCCAGGGTGCACCCATCCCAGCTCCTTGGGGAGCCCTCGTCAGGGGAGGGCCTGGGCTTGGGGACCGTTGGGCATTCCTGGGTCCTTTCCTCAGACGCTGGCGCAGAATACCACCCTGCATCCACTCCAGCAGGGCATCTGTGCGAGCAGTTGTTGAGTGGTGAGCGCTTTACTGAATTCCCCCACTGAATGACCTCATGAATGAACGGCAAGGTGGACGCAGGGGGGCAGGGAGGGGGGAACCTCCAGGCTGCTCCCTGTGCAGGGGTTGCTCCGGGGCTCCCTTGCCGATGGCTACTGTGCTCCGGCTCAGGCAGCCTCTGCTTCTGACCGCTTGCTAAACTCCAGGTTCACCTCCTTTCTGGAGATGCCCCCTTGGAGGAGCCTGAAGCAGCCCCTGTGTGTCTGGCGGCCTTTCTGGGCACCCAGCCCAGCTGTCTCTTGTTTTCTGGGTCTCCATCCCAACTTTGGTATGTTTTTTCTCCATAAGTGGTATTATTTACTTGCTAAAAACGCTCTCCTCCCCATGCTCCCCGGGAGGCTTTGATAAACAAGCCTTCCCACCTCCAGACTGACCCCTAGCCTCCCTGGGGAGATGCAGCGGGCCTGAGACAGCCCTGGGGGAACTGAAGAGCCGGCAGAGGAAAGGAACAGACGGAAGCCCGGGCCAGGCAGGGGCAGCCTGAGCCGGCGGAAGGACCCACCCTGCCCCCATGCTGTGGGACTTGGGCAGCCCTACTCGGCCTCCACAGCCCCGAGCCATCAGACCTCACGAGTGGGAGGGACTGTGAAAGTGCCCCAGCCCACCGTCCCCCACCAGAGGGTTGAATCCTTCTCCCGAGTCACCAAGTTAAACCCTCTGAGGATGGGGGCCCCCCAGCTCACCGCCACCAGTCCCCTGAGGGCCTGTGCCCCTGGAGGGTAACCACGGGATGGGCCCTGGACATCCGCCCTTCCTGTGCGGCATGCAGGGGACCCAACTCTATCTCTCAGCTTAGAGCTCTGAGCCGCCCTTAATCCCATGTGGGCCACTGTCCGTGACCAGGCAGTTACAACCTCAGGGTGCAGAGATCCCCAAAAGCCTTTATCCTGTACCCCAGGCACCAGAAGGAGGCCACCCCTGCCTCTGCAGGGTGTGCTGGTGACGGGCTCAGCATGGCCTGAGGGAGGGTCCCCTTGAACCCTGCCATGTGAGACTCAGTTATGACCTGCTGTGTGCAGGCTCCGTGCTGGGTGACAACCAGGGGACAAGGACGTAGCCCTGTCGGCAGATCCCGCGCAGGTGGGAGCAGACAAGGAGACAGAGGGCTGCGGGCTGGGCACAGGAAGGGGGCGGTCAGCCGGAGGAGGTGGACCAATGCTGCCCCCGGGTGGGCAGGATCCTGTCCCCCCCCCTTCTCCTGGGGAATCCCTGGGATGGGGAGCAATCACAGAGAAGCCCCTGAGGGGAAGGGGGTGGGCTCCCGAAGGCCTGAGGAAGCTTGCAAAGGGCCCGGGCTCATGCATGGGTGGCAGGGCAGGGGCCGCAGCCTGAGCGTGGCTCTGGCTCTGGGGTTTAGGGGAGGGCGGGGAAGGGCCCTCAGGTAGGAAAGAGCAGGTGTGGAGTCAGGAGAACCTGTTTGCATCCTGGCTCTGCTGCTCACCAGCAATGGTCTGGAGCCTGGCCCCCCTGGATCACCCCCACTCTGTCCTCATCTGGGAAATGAGCTCCTTGGGCAGTGGCGTGCCTGAGGCAGGCAGGAAGGTGACAGTGTGTGGGAGCTGGGGCTCCGGCGACATGGGGTTCCCTGCTTCTTCTCCAGGCAGGATGGGGGCAGGGAGGCAGGCAGACCTTCAGCCCAGATTAGCAATGGCATTCTTTATTTGTTCATTCATTCAATCATCCACTCATTCTTTCATTAATTAATTCATTCAAAATCTTCATTGAACATCTTCTGTCTGTGGTACAGTGTTCTAGGTCCTGGGTATTCTCCCTCTCCTGGGAGAGAGAGGCAAGAAAGTAGACAACAAACCAGCCATCGGAGAGGTGCTGTGAATACACTGAAGCAGGTTAGAGGTGGCTGGTGGGAGGACTGTGCTACCTGAGGTCTTGGGAGGCCTCCCTGAGGAGGGAGCACTCGGGCTGAGTCCTGAATCCAGGCCAGTGAGGGTCTGGTGAGTCAGGCCGCTACGGGCTGGTGGGACCCTGTCAGGACTCACGGGGATGATGGTGACGGTGATGAGGAGGAGGGTGGTGAAAGTTAACATTTGTTGACCTTAACTAAACAGTGGCTCCAACACTTGGCCATGTGTCATTAACTCATGCAATCCTCACAGTGAGACAGATGCTGGTATCTATCCATTTCACAGATGAAGAGATTGGGGTCCAGAGAGGAGCAGTCACTTGCTCACAGTCCCATGGCTACTAGTGATGGAGTCAGAGTTTGAACTCTGCAAGACTGACCTTGGAACGCCTGCTTTTAACCAAAATTTCTAAGAAAATACAGCTGGCTCACTTGCCTCCTGGGCTCGCTCCCCTAGAGATGCCACCAGCAGCAGCCTGCCTGCGCTTCCCTAATCATTATTGGGAATGGCTCGATTCGTCTTTGTCCAGCTTGCACTTTCCCCCAAAGTCTGAAATAACCTCGACTTTAACTTGCTGATTATACCCGCAGTGAGCCACGGTGTGAACGCCTGTGATATTCTAATACGTTTCCAAGGGAATTATTGTAATGTGCTAAATGGGAGATTTAAATGTTACTTGTTCCCCTGCAATCTATGAACTGCTTTATGAAAAAGTCATAACTGAAATAATTGAAGTGTCAGAAAGAAAAAAAAAAGGATAAGAGCCAATCAACAATTCTCTCATCACTTACACATCATCCCGATTTTCTCTGGTATTTTGGCAACTCACCAATCCTTGAATATTGCTCTGGACAGAGGGAAAGGGGAGAAGGGAGAGAATCACAGAATCACAGCTGTTACAGATGGGGGGCCTCCGTTATCTCTGCTAAGCCTCTGGCTTTATTCAGGTAGTGGGTTCCGCACCCCCAGAGGTATTCATGCACCCCATGCATGGCCTCCTGGACTAGGTGCTAATGCAAGGATCAATGTATTCTATGGTTGGTGACCCAGGAGAGCCCCAAGGTTCCTTCCAGCCCTGAGCTTCTAGGGTTCTCAGAGCTTAGGTCCAGAGAAGAAAAGTGACTTCCCCATGGCCACACAGCAGAATCCAAATGAGTCCAGATGTTGGAGTGTCTAGTCCTGAGTCTTTGTGGACTGAGTTCAGGGAGAGAAGCTGGGAAGGATTATAGTGGGTGGGGTGGGGTGGGTCAGATGTGGTGGAGATGGGGAGAGAGTGGAGGGAAACCTTGACTGCTAGGTCAGGGTGTGTGTGTGTGTCTGTTTAAGAGCTTTGAAGAGTTAGCTCTGCAATTCACAGGGATGCATAATACATTGAAGGAACACTGAGTGGCGTCAAGGCCAGAAATGATCTCTGGCCAGGAGCCCAGACTCTACCAAGAGCCTGGCTTGGACTGTGGGGCTGGCAGCCTGAGGGAGAGCCCAGGTCTGGGCCGAGCACATCTGGCCTGAGTCTCGCCCTCGGAGCCCGTGCTACAGGTCAGTAGGGGAAGTAGCCTGTAATATTAGCAGGGTGTAGTAATAGCAGGGTGCAACAATAGCGGGCTGTAATAATAGCAGGGTGTAATATTAGCAGGGTGTAATAATAGCAAGGTGCAATAAAAGCAGGGTGTAATATTAGCAGGATGTAATAATTAATAGCAGGGTGTAATAATAGCAGGGTGTAATAATAGCAGGGTGTAATATTAGCAAGGTGTAATAATAGCAGGGTGTAGTAATAGCAGGGTGTAATAATAGCAGGGTGTAGTAATAGCAGGGTGTAATAATAGCAGGGTGTAATAATAGCAGGGTGTAATAATAGCAAGGTGTAGTAATAGCAGGGTGTAATAATAGCAAGGTGTAGTAATAGCAGGGTTAATAATAGTAGGGTGTAATATTAGCTGATTCTGGCAGCCCTACCAAATTCCCCAATTTTTCCCGCCATTTCCCGACAGCACACCATCAGTGAGTTTGTGGGGGGTGGCCTGTGGGGCAGGCACAGCCCTCTGCAGACTTGTCTGGGGGCTCTTTCGACCTCGGGGCTCAGAGTCACCAGCGGATCTGGTTAACGTGCAGTGTTTTCACGGGACAAGCCTGGGTGGAGCCTGAGGCTCGCGGGGGATGCCGGCCCCGCATCACCTGCTGCGTAGCTGCCTAGCACCCGGCGAGTGGTACGTTTTTTCCCAACTCCCAGCCATTTTAGATGGGAGAGCGTGGGCAGTTTCTAAAGCTGCTGGAGCTCAGGTTTTAAGAGGCTGGGATTCGCAATGTGGAGTCTGAGACTGGCTTTGCCTTGGAGAGGGGCTTGGACCGAGCAGCGGTCTGGAGCTGTAGACTGTGGTCCTACCTCTCCCTTACTGTGTGTCTTGGGGTAAATGAATAAACCTCCCTGGACCGTCCCTTTCTCATATGCACGGTGCATGTAATACCCAACTACAGTGTCACCTGATACTAAGCATAGTCGCCGTAAGGATAACAAGGCGACCAGGAGAAAGTTCCTGGGAACTTAACGGTGAGGCAGGGAGATGAGAGGACATTCCTAGGGCTGCATTAGGAGGGGCGCAGAGGGAGGGTCTGGCAGGATCGGGGTGTGCGAGTCCTCCCACCTCTCCCCACACACACTGCCGGCTCCCTGCGCTGGGTCCCTGGGTCCCTGGGGCTGGGCCTGGGAAAGGGCCCAGCTCGAGGGCCTGCATCTCCGGGCTCACTCCTGGTTTCCCAGATGCTCTGGAGGGAAACCCAAGGTTGCGGGGGGACACCTGCCCTTCTAGTCTTCACAGATATGCAAATAACCCCGCTTGGTTCCTAAAACACTTTTCTTTTACCTGGAGTGCTTGTATTCTGGCTACAAATGGAAAGACTTTTTTTTTTTTCCGTCTCCATAAATAAATGGAAACTGTGAAACTAAACCTATAGGCAGAGGAGCCGCGTTATTTTCTTCTGGTCTGGGGCTCTGAGAGCCGAAGCGTCCCAGCTGGAGTGCCAGCTGGAAACATCCAGAAGATGGGGGGTCAAGAAAAGGGAACGTCCTTCTGAGGGTGGATGGGACTCAGCGTTGTTTAGGGTCACCTGGTGCTCACACCCCTTCCCACTGGGAGACCCCTGTCCACACGGGCGGGTTCAGAAATGTTCCCGGGCCCCTTATCTCCCGAGAAGGCCTGGCCTCTGCCGCCCCGTCCCTGCGGCCTGTGCTATTCCTCTGCCTGGATTGCTGTTTCTCCTTTGAGTGGCTGGATTTCCTTTAAAACTTAGCTCAAAAGTCACTTCCCAGGGGGACCGAGGGACCCAAAGGGCTACATCCCCAAAGGTCCGAGGTCCACAGCCTCCTGCTCAGAGAGGCTGCCCCTCCCCTGACCCATGTGCATTTGCTGATTTCGTTTGCATGGTCTGTCGCCCCCCCCACCCCCCGAAGACCGTGAGCTTCAGGGGGCAGGTCTCCCTTCTGATGGCTGCAGGGGGCTTGCCCAGAGGACAAGCACACGATGAAGTGAGCGAGGGGTCAGTGAATTCAGGCATGCTGGACAGGAGCCCAGGGGCAGGGAGCTTTCTGCCAGCTCTGCATCGCCCCCAGACCTGTGCATGGGGTGGGGGGCCCGGACCCCCGGGACCCCGGATTCTTGGTGCGGACGTGAGGAGGGCCCGGGGCGGCTGTTCCGGGATGACTGAAACTGCAAAGCCACCTCCCGCGTGCCCGTCCACCCAAGTTTGGCCCCCCGGACCCGTGCCCCCTGCCCCCTCCTTCCTGGCCAGCTCCATGGAACTCCTGACGGACAGCATGCCGAGCCAGCCAGAGCGGGAGGTGCTTCCGCCTCCCGTCAACATCCCTCCCACCAGGCAGGCCCCAGGGCCCCCTTCCATGTGCAGCACCCCATGGCCGGGCCCTGTGCCCCCGCTGACCCAGAGGGCCATCCATACTCAGGCGCAGACGCGAGGCTGGCCCAGCTGCCGGGCAGGTAAGGGGGATGGGAGGCCCCCGGGGCTGGCCCATCCCTTGTTGCACCTGGGGCTCAGCCCCGGCCTGGAAACAGCCTCT
Source organism: Monodon monoceros (assembly GCF_005190385.1). Classification (NCBI taxonomy): domain Eukaryota; kingdom Metazoa; phylum Chordata; class Mammalia; order Artiodactyla; family Monodontidae; genus Monodon; species Monodon monoceros. The sequence continues at coordinate 313,827 of NW_021703770.1, forward strand.
AAGTGTGGCCACCAGGAGGCTGGTGAGCGCACCAGCCACGAGCTCACGGGCCCATCCTTTGAGGAAGCCGGGACAGGGCCCCGCGGACGGGGTCTCCAGGTAAGGACCACGGTGCCCCACAGCTCGTGTGCAGTGTGCTCGTCCTGCTTCCCCCCTGCAGGGCCGTCCACACCGTATCAGTAGTCCAGGACCAAGCCTGGCCTCACCCGCATGGCCCGCGTGGCCTCGGCTGGCCTCGGCTGGGGCCTCCTGGGCTTTGCTGAAGCAAGGTCTGGCTGCTGCTCTGGCTTCTCCCATTTTCCAGATGAGGAGACTGAGGCTTGGGGAGGAGCAGGACAGCCTAGAGCTGTGTTCCATCCTGCAGTGGGGTGGAGCGGGGCCCTGGCCCTGCCTCGGTGGCCCCAGTCTGACGCGGGCAGGCAGGGAGGGTCTCTGCTGGAACTGTGGGTGTGGCTGAGAGCAAGGGGGGGTTTGGAGAGTGAGAGAGGGGAGGGGGAGTGGGAGGCAGCAAAGCCAGAGGGCCTCCAACCGCTGCGCTCGGAGCTTGGGGTCAGGCATGGCTCTCTGCAGGAAGCCTCCGGACAGGCCCCTTCCTGGGCTCACAGGGCGGCTTGTGTGCCAGGCCTGCCTCAGGATGAAGCAGATGGGGCTCCTGTGGGAGGGACAGAGCCTGAAACAGGGAAAGTTCGGGATAAAAGGACAGGGGAGGGGGCGCGGGCAGTAGCGGAGGAGGTGGCAGGTGGGCCTCCGTGGGAGCGGGCGGACCCTCGTGACGGACTCCTCTGCTTCGGCCTGGGGGACTGGCCCTCTGCCGCTTCCCCCAGAGAGCAGCAGGCCAGAGCTTGGCCCACTGCCCCTGATTTTGGGTCCCAGATCTGTGTGCTGTGCAGAGCCGGGTGGATGGGAGTTTGAACCTGGGTTTGGCCGTGTGAGTGTGGCCTGAGCCGTGTCGATGGCTCAGAGGGTCAGCTTCCCAATCCGACAGCGAGGCAGCGTGTCAGTTCTCTACTGCTGCGTGACAACTCACCCCTGTGCACGGTGACTTAAGTGGCCAGCGATTATTCTCTTCTGGTGTCTGCGGGTCGGGAACCCAGGTGCCAGGGCCTCTCGTGAGGTCGCCGGCGAGCTGGGGGCCGGGTCTGTGATCTCATCTGAGGGCTGGACCGTGGCAGCGGTGTCAGCATCCAGGCTCCCTCGCGTGGTGTTGGCGGGCTCGGTCCCTTGTCACGGGAGCCTCTGCGCAGGGTGGCCTCCCCCAGGGAGCAGGGCAGCAGGTTCCCCCACAGAGCCAGAGAGGGAAACCACAGCCTTTTGTAAACTAATCTTGGAAATGACGCCCCACGTCTTCTGCTGTTCTGCTCCTTGCGGTTGTGGTGAGTCCTGCCAGGCAGAGGGAGGGGCACAGGGACGTGGGTACCAGGGGAACCTCCCTCACAGGGCAGCCGCGGTGATTAAGAGGACTATGCACCTACGAGCTGGTGGCAGCGCCTGGCACACAGCTGAGCAACATGGCCGTTTCCCGAGCCTGGTGCTCTCCTGGCCACACCACAGCCTAATTCTTCAGCAGTGATGCCTCCGACCACCTGGGCTCTCTCTGGTGTTGAGGGAGACCAAGATGAATGAGACGAGGATCCCGCAACCAAAACATGGCGAGGCCAGGGCTTTGATATGGGCGGGGAAGCGGGGGAATTTAATCCGGCGACGCCAGGCGCTCTGGCTTTGGTGCGGGTGCCCCCCGCCCCCGTCCGCCCCAGGGAGACCGTTCTCCTGTCAGAGCCCCTCTGGAGGGTCCAGACTGAATGGGGCGATTAACCCCGCGCTCAGAGCTCCCCAGCCATGAATCTAGCGCGGGCGAGAGGGTGTGTGGTGCCTTTAAATAAGCCTTATGTAACAAGGATGTCGTCGGAACAGCTGACTCTCCGCACACAGGCCTCTTTTAAAATAGATCCTTGTCTTTATATAGCCGAATGCCTCTTTCTTCTGGCTCTGCCGTCTTACAGAGGAGCTGATGTAGGTCAGATATTGCTTGTTGAGAATTAGTTAATCTATAACTGTATCGAAGGAAGGGGAAAGACAACAAGTAAGCATTCAGCGACCTCGGCACAGCCAGGGAACTGGCGTTGCAGAAAGGAGCTTTGGGAAGGACCTGCAAGCATGGGAGCCACTCTTCCTAAGACCGGCCCTGGCCCACCAAGGGCCAGCGAGGGGAGCTCCGGATTCGGGGCCCGGTCTGAGCTTCTGTCCTGCCTGTGAGCAGCATCAGACCCAGCTGGGGTGGTGCCAGGCCCGGCCACCTCCCCGGGCCCAGGCCGGCTCAGGGTCAGCCGTGACCAGAGGCCTGGGCTCCCGTGGCAGCGCCGGGCCCCTGCCCCCACCGGCCTGTGTGCCACCCCCTGCTCGGCCCCTGCCCCCCTCGCCCGGGGCCCAGCCTGGCCCCCCAGGGTCTGCGTCTTGCCAGGTCTCTCCGGAAACCCCACGTGCAGCCGCCACCGTCTGCCCTGGGCGGTCACAGGAGCCTGAGCTCCAGAGATCCCCGCGGAGGCTCAGAGCTGAGGGCCAAGTGGCGCCCCTGCAGCCGGCCTGTTGGCAGCTGCTGTGCTCTCTGTCTTCAGAGGAGACGGGAGTCCGGCCCCGCCCGCGTGGCCACGCGGCCTCTCAGGTCTCCTGACACGGCGGGTTCTCAACAGCGCCCCCCCCCCCAGGGTCCCGCCAGCACCTGGGCCACATCACGTCCCTGTGTGCAAAACCCAGCGGCCCAAGAAGTCTTGAGAGCAACCGCGAGGTCCTAAGAGTCCCCCCTCCTACCCCCTCCCCCACTGCCCTCCCCACTCCCGCCTTCTCGTGTGGGTCACAGGCAGGGACAATGCGGCTCCCAGGACAAGGGACATTGCCCTTTCTTGGTAAAATACCACCAGCTTGTCCACACTTGGCACTGAAGACGCCCCCTTTCCCCACTCCTCACCTGAGGGTCACTCTCCCGGAAACTTGGTCCTTTGACAGTCGAGCCCCGAGGATGTGCCCCAGGGGCCACCGGCTTCAGAGAGGACCAGAACCTTCTGTTACTGCTCAAAGCACAGGCGAATCCGGGCTGGGCACGGAAGCTCAGGACGAGCCCAGGGAAGTCCCCATGCTGCCCACACCCAACACAGTCAGCGTCCGGAGCCAGGTCCCAGGCCTGGGCATCTGAATCCTACTTCCTCAGAGCTTGACCCAGTGGTGCCAGCATCCGAGAGAGGCCAGGGCCCAGGATGTGCTGCAGCCTGGGGGGCCTTTCCAGCACCGCCCGGGCTGAGGGTCATGGGTCTGTGGTCTGGCCACTGTGTGTGGCCGAGCCCGGGCCCTGACCCGAGTGAAGTGTGGATGCCTGGAGGCGCTTCCTCCAGCCTGGCCTGGCTACCTCCTCAAAGCCCAGGCCGAGAACAGGAGGGCCGTGCAGAGAGCCTTCCCTGCACAAGCTCCCGCGGGAGTACCCTGTGGGCCTGGCCCCACGCCTTCTCCTGATCGCGGAGCCTGGGAGAAGCTCCCACCTCTGCGGATACACGACAGGCTGGACCCTCTTACAAGAGGGTCACAGCGATGGTTGGCCCTGGGAGGCCCGGCTGACAGGCTCTGCTGTGCACTGCTGGCTAAGGGACCCCTCGCTGGGGCTCGCTCTCCTCCAGCACCCAGAGCATCGCTGTTACACACAGCGGTTTCTGGGAAGGTGTCTCCCAAAGGCCCCCGCCCTGTGCGGCAGCCCTCCCTCTCCCGGGAGCTCTGTGCCCTGGCTCCCCGGTCTCACCAGCTCAGTGCCCTGGAGCCAGTGGTCCTCCTTCGACCAGTGGGGAAACTGAGGCTCGCGGGGTTGTGGAACTGGCCGAGGCTGCATGGCTGGGTGGGTGAGCCTGGTGCTGGGGCCCTGCAGTCCAGTCTCCTCCCCCTGCGTCGGAGCAACCTGCTAACCGCCTTCCCAGCAAGAGACCGTCTCAGGTGAGTCTCAGGTGAGTGGAGCCCTGCGCCTTCCTGGTGTCTAGCGCTGTGGGAAAGGCTGTTGAACTGACTGACTGGATTTCCAGGACTTGGATCAGACGTGAGGGCTCCCGTCGGGACGGCAGGCCCTGCAGGACAGGGTGCTGTTATTCAAAACAGATCGAGAAAGTCCCCAGCTGTGTGCCCTTGGCGGGGACACGTCTCCCTTCTGAGCCTCGGTTTCCTTCTCTGTATAGTGGGGATCACCCCGGCGTCGAGCCCTTAAGCGTGGCCAGCCCGGGACAGTCACCTCCTGCCGTTGTGTCCATCTCCATTCTTGTAGCCAGGGTGGTCCAGGGGCCTCTCTTGCCTCCTGGGACAAGGAGACCCTGCAGCTCAGTTTGCTGCGTCCCTGGTTCTTTGTCCTTGTTCACTGTGTGCAAATGTCAAGGAAAAATTTAAATGAGGAAAAATGCCTCAAAGGTTGTGTTTCTGGCAGGATTTCAGGGCACTTGTGATTAGGGCTCAGTGAAGGCCTACCCTACACTTTGGAGACAACAGCACAGCAGAGATGGCCCAGTGCCTTTGGGCCAGTGCCATGCGGACGGCTGCTCCTTGGGTGCCCTGTGGCCAGGCCGTCAGCGATCACAGGCCGCGGCCTGCAGCCAGCTGTCCCTCTGAGTTCCCACACGGGAATGAGGTCTGACCCAGGCACTGGCCCTGCCCTGGCCTGGTCCGCACAGTCCCCTCGGGTCCCCACCCCCTCACTGACCTGTCAGACTCTCTCTGGGTGGGTCTCTCTAACAGTCCTGCGGGAAGGAGCCATCTGTGCCTCACTACCCAGCAGTCCTGGCCCCGGGCCTCCAACCTGGATCCAGGAAGGCATTTCATCGAGCACCCAGTCTTCACTGAGAGACCCGGTGTCTCTGGCCATGTGCAGTGCAGGCTTTGTGGGGGGCAGGGGTAGTAGGATGCTGGCCTCGCTTTCCAGTGGGTGACCAGCAGCCACAACAACCTGTTGTGGGGAGATGCCCATGGCGCTATTGGAGCAGAGAGGAGGGGCCCTGGGAGGCTGGCTGGAGGAGGTGACCTCTGAGCAGAATCCTGGGAAAGGGACAGTGGGTAGATAGGGGGAATGTGTGTGCACATTGGAGGGAACAAGGGGGCCAGGAGGATAGCAAAGAGCTGGCATGGGCAAGACTGGACCAAACTTCATCACAGCAATTATGAGGATCTGGGATTTGAATCCAGACAGTCTGATTCCAACAGCCCCACCTTACGAGGGAGGAAAGGGGGGTTCTGAGAGGGGCAGGGATTTTCCCAGGTTGGGGGATTGGACTCCATCGCTGAGCCAGGCTCGTGGTTTAAGGCTCTCCCTGTGAAAATTAAATCAGACTAGAAACAGCTCAGCATTAAAAAAACAAAACCACGACTCCCCCGCTGCCCTGCCCCAAGCCCAGTTAGGGAGTGTGGAGAGTGGGGCCCTGCCTCCCGCAAGGAGAGGAGCTCTGTGAATGCAATTAATCACTTTTCAATTAGTGTTCAGGCGCTCTGTGGGGACGCGAAGCAGGCTAGCTCCAGAAGGCTGCAGCTTTCGGATGTGGTTATTAATGTTGTGAGTGGAGGTAGAGCCCTGGGAGCCAGGCCGGCAGCCCCACCAGAGGGGACGAAAGTGCAGCACAAGGAGGGGCCTGTTGCCTGCACGCACCGTGCGGAGGGGCTGGGTATGCAGTTGGAGCTCCATAAATGCTCCTGGGTGGGGACTGTCCCCCGTAGGGACGCGGGTTTGTTCGTGGTTCTCAGGGCAGGTTTAGGATCTCTGAAAGGCTGTTCCGGGATGGGGGGCCAGTGCCACTACTGCTGGGCGCTGTGTGAGGTGCTGCATCACGGAACCAGCCCAGGAAGGCGGGTCCCATGACCCCATTTTACAGATGACCCAAGGTCAGAGGCGGGGCCACTTCAGGGAGGGCCAGTTTGGTCCTAGGTGAGAAAGGGCATCACTAAGTGTGAGCAGTGGGTTGGGCTGGCCAGGCGTAGCCTGGAGTCCTGTGGCAGCCTATCCCAGCTGGCTGTGTGACCTTGGGCACAGCCTTTGGCCTCTCTGGGCCCGTTTGTTTGTAAAATGGGGATGAGGCCTCCCTGGTTGATGAAGAACAAAGTGGCACCAGGCACAGAGCAGTCTCTGACATGCTCATACCTCTCCCCATGGGCAGTGCCCTGTCTCATGTCCCCAAAGTGCTGGGTGACATGTTGGGGAGGACAGGGTCATGGCTCGGGTGGCATTTTGGACCAGGCTGTGTCAAGGATCCCCCTCTGTTCTGAGGATCTACCCGTCTAGCCAATATGCAAAAAGACAAAAACGAATGAGTAATAACCCCCCTCCCCCACCGCCCCACAGCTGATGGCTTGCGGTTGGTGGTCCAAGTGTCCTCTTTGTCTGGTGACCATGCCCACTCAGGGGGCAGAAGGCGTACAGCTCCTAGGTGTCCAGCACGGGTGGCCTCCCCAAACCCCCTGACCGCCAGCGTCTGGCTGGGGCTGTATCCTGCCCTTGCGATGGTCAGGCTGCACCAGGGGGCCCTGCCCACGGGGTGTCCTGGACTGGATTGTGTCCCCTCAAATTTGTGTTGCAGTTTCAACTCCCAGTACCTCAGAATGTGACTGTATTTGGAAATAGGGTCTTTGCAGGAGTAATTAGTTAAGACGAGGTCACACTGGGGTCGGCCCTAACCCAACATGACTGGTGTCCTTAGGAAAAGGGAAATTTGAACACAGACATGCTCGTCATGTGAACATGAAGAGATTGGGTGATGCTTCTTCAAGCCAAGGGAGGCCAAGGATGCCGGTATCACCAGAAGCTGGGGGAGGAGCCTGGAACGCATTCTCCCTTGAGGCCTTGGAAGGCGCCAACCCTCCCCACACCTTGATCTCAGGTGTCTTGGCATCCAGGAACGTGAGACAATAGATGTCCATGGTTTAAGCCGCCCCATTGTCCGTGGAACTTGGTTAAGGCTGCCCCGGGAAACTGAGACAGTGTGAGCTGGCCCCGGAGTCCTGGTGGCGGGGGGAGGTAAGGAGGGGGGAGGCCTTCGAGGCAGAGTGGCCTCCAGAAACCAGACACGCCTGGCAGGGAGGTCCTTGATTTGGGCCAGCCCGAGCTCCAGCCTGACCCTGGCCTGGGACCAGCCCTCAGAAGCAGAGGTAAACACTCAGTTTACCAGCACTATTGGTAGCAGTGGGTGAGGGGAGAGGGGCGGCCCCCCAGCCAGTCCGGTTCCTCTCCCCATGGCCCACCGTGACCCTGGAAACCAGGCCCGTCGGTCAAGCTTCCCCTCTATCTCGGGAGCGTGCCATGGCCCCTGCGGCAAAGGGCCCATGGGTCCCCCTCTCTGAGTTACTCGTGCGCTTGTATTCCCAGGATGGTGTCTGACCTTTTGGTCTAATAACTCACTTAATCCTTGGCGTTCCAGAACCACAGACAAGTCCTATGTGGGCCTCTCCGGGCCAGGACACCAGGGCCAGATGCATCTCCTGCCTTCCCGCGTCACCGGAGCTCAGCCGGACTCTCCACATTAATTTCCTCATTGCCAGGAATTAGTGTGTAAACAGCAGAGGAAACTTCAAGGTCTTTCTCTTCTTAAGGGGACTCATTATTCCCCACAGAAATTCTGATCAGGGAGCTGGGCAGTGTCCCCGCTGAGCGCTCATCCGTCAGCAGGCTCACGTCTCAATTATTAATCCTTTTATAAATAACCTGAGCTTCATCACGGCTGCATATTCTTTATGATAACTGTTATATTATTTAGATGTCAACGGCTCTGTGCTAATTGCAGCTGCTGGTGGGGCTGTCAGCTGCAGAGAGCGCTGGACTCTCCTGTCTGGGTTCAAGGTGAGAGCAGCCTTGGAGATCCTTTCTCCTCCCACCCTGCCCCTGCTCTCTGCCCCTGTCACTCACTTCTGGGTGGGCCAGCCATGGACAGCCAGCGGGCGCCAGGCAGCAAGGAAGAGTGTCCGGCGGGGCTGGGCCTTTCTCGGCCGGGCGGTGGGGCTGGCGGGGGGCTTGATGACTCTGCAAGTCCTCAGCGGCAAGATCTTTACATTCAGGTTTGTGGAAATCCGGTGTCCTCTGGCTACGAGGACACGGCCTGCAGGTGGGGGCTTTCTCCATCACGGCCCTGCTGGGGGAAATCTCACCCTCTCACCCGCCGTGGTCATGGGCAGACCCTAATGGGTCCCCTTGTCCCCACGCCATCCTCTCCAAACAGTCACCAGAGGGATCCGAAAGCTGCACTGTCCTGGGTGCCAGCCACACGTGCCTCCTTAAATTGAAATTAATTCACTTTAAATTAAATACAGAAGGGGATGGATGACAAGAGACGCTTGTATCCTGGCTCCATCCTCCCACTGCATGCCCACTCTGACCCCTCCTCACTCCTTGGTCTGTTCCTTTAATATAAGCCACAGCCCTGTGTATTGATCACCTCAGGCTGCCATAACAAATACCACATGGGGCGGCTTAAACACAGAACCGTATTGTCTCCTGGCTCTGGAGGCTGAAAGTCTGAGATCAAGGTGTTGGCAGGGCTCGTTCCCCTTGAGGCCTCCCTCCTTGGTGTGTAGACGGCCATCTTCTCCCTGTGTCCTCACGTGGTCATCCGTCTGTGTGCGTCTGTGTCCTGATCTCTTCCTATAAGGACCGCCGGTCAGATTGGGTCAGGGCCACCCACATGAACTTGCTTTACCTTAATCATCTCTTTAAAGATCCCATCTCCAAACACAGTCATCACATTCTGAGATCCTGGGGTTAGGGCTTCAACACAGGAAGTTTGCTGAACACTGTGGGGACATGGTTCAACCCACAGCAGTCACATGGCACCGTTTACAGATGGACAGTGGCCCCAAGGAGGTAAGTGACAAGAACCAGCAGGTTGAAGAGAGAGGACTTGACCCAGGCATGTCTGTCTCCAAAGCCGGTGCTGTTTCCAACAAGCTCACTGCCCCCCTGAACCAAAACCCTGGTAAGTTACTGTGTGGCTCTGAGCCTCAGTTTTCTCACCTTTAATGTGGACATATCATTAGCTCTTTCACCTGCTTGTTTTGGAGATTAAATGAATGATTCACTCATTCATTCAGGGAGGAGCCAGGTGGGTGACTGGCCTCTCCTGTCGGTTCCTTCCTTCCCTCATTCGTTCCGTAGATGGAGCCCCTGTGATGTGCAGGCACTGTCCTGGGTGCAGGGACCACGGGGGGAGGGGGCAGGACAGTCAGGGGTTCTGTCTTCCAGGGCTTCAGGGTCGAGCAAAGGTCTTGACTGGGAGGCTGGGGACAGTGCCCGGCAACGTGGGTTTTGAAAGGAAGGGGGCACAAACAGGGCAGGGGCTTCCCAGAGGACTCTCCTTTATGCTGACCGCAGAACCCAGGCTCCCTCTGCCCACGTCCTGCTGGTGGTCACGGGCAGTCACTCTGTGGACTGAGGTGAGGCCTCATCCAGGGAACGTGCGTGTCGAGGCGGAGGGTGGGCTGGCCACTCTCGCTCTCTCGGCTGGTGTGACCCCTGGCCCAGTGGCAGCTTCTGGTTGCCTGCAGGCCTCACTGCCCCCCCCGCCCCCCCCCAACCTGTGCAGAGCCTCCCAAGTCTCCTCCCCTCCCTCCCAAGTCATTTAAATAAATTTGCATACATTGTTTCCGATGAACCTTGATTGTTTGGAGCCAGACATTTTGAATCATAAAAATATTCACCCTCTCCAGCCTTTTATTGAAGAATTCCATAAATATCCCACCTGACATCTCCCAACTAGTTTTGTCCTGCACCCCCTTCTTTCTTTTAATTTCTCATTATCACGCCACCAATGGGGGGGCGGGGCTTCTACTTTTATTTTTCATTTCTTGCTTAGCAGCTTCCGTTCTGGGTGAATTCTGGCATCTTGCCAGCAAGGCCTTCACCCCGGGCTCCTCTCTGCCCCTCTGGGCCCCTGACACGGATGCTGAGCAGGAGCTGGCCTTCCCTCAACTTCAATTCTCCCCTCGACCCTATGACGTGGGTGCTGTTGTCCCCATTTTACAGAGGAGGAAACTGAGGCTCAGAGAGGCGTGGGCGTCGGCCGGGGTCACACAGCTGGCGGGTGCATCTGAGGCCAGAGTCTCTGCCGCTGGTCACACCCTCCCGTGCATCAGTCAAGACCCGGGGCTGGCCCAGCACAGGCCCCGCACACAGGGGGTGCTCAGTTCATGCTTCGTAACACAAGCTCTGGTGATGGATGATCAGTGGTCAAAGGGCTCGTGCCCAGGGGGTGCAGGCCAGGGCAGAACGGAGCCTGTGGGTCCGGACCCCTCCTGTCCGTAGGGCCTGCCCCTCATCCTCCCTTCCCATCCCTGGCTTGGGTGTATCTTCCTTCATCTGTTCATTCATTGGTTCGCATCCCACAGGCATCCAGCGGGCTTTGCTCCGGGCACACGCGGGGTGGGGAAGGGAGGGTACTGGGTCCAACAGAGGGCCAAGGCCTGACATTGCCCCAGCAGGGGAGGCAGAGCCAGGCCCGGAGGGTGGCAAGGACAGAGGCTTGTCCTGTGGAGAGAGGGGCCTGGGAAGGAGGCTGGGCCGGCCCCTGCTGCCCTACCCCTGCTCTGAGGTGTCACACGTGTCCAGGGTGCGATGATTCACTGAACGCACCCGTTGCCTTACCATCGTGTCCCTGGCTGGTGGGATGCGAGCTCTGGATGCTGAGATCCAGGGTGGCACGTGGGCAGACCAGGAGGCAGGACTTGGGTGGGCTCCCCTCAGGGGCCCCAGGTCGCTGTGCCAGGAACTTTGCAGACGGGCTCAGCAGGTCTCTCCTCCCGCCCACCTCTGAGGAGCCTTGGAGGAACTCAGGACTGAGGCGTCGCTCTCCTTTCCCGGGTCCTCCAGCATCTGTCCTTACCTGCCGAACTTTGACGCTCACTTGGTTTTCCTTGTCACCTCCATGAATGCATCTGTGTGGCAGGATGGCCTGATTCGTTCTCTCTCTCTCAAAAAAATTTGTGCTAAAATACACATGACATAAAATTTACCATCTTAACCACTTTTTTTTTTTTTTTTTTTGCGGTACGCGGGCCTCTCACT
>NW_021703770.1:325276-524786 GCF_005190385.1 Monodon monoceros
CAGCGGCCATGGCTCACGGGCCCAGCCGCTCCGCGGCATGTGGGATCTTCCCGGACCGGGGCACGAACCTGCGTCCCCTGCATCGGCAGGCAGACTCTCAACCACTGCGCCACCAGGGAAGCCCCCCATCTTAAACATTTTTAAGCGTACACTTGGATATACACCTAAATATTAATATCCTTAACATAATATGAAGTATAGTCACATTTTTGTGCAAAACCCTCACCACCGTGCCTCCCCACAGCTCTTTTCATCTCTGCCAACTGAAACTCTGTCCCCCTTAACACTAACTCCCCAACCCCCGGCCCAGCCCCAGTCCCCAGCATTCTACTCCGCGTCCCTGAGTTTGGCGGCTCCAGGGCCCTCACGTAAGTGGCATCATGCACTGTTTGTCCTTTGGTGACTGGCTTGCTTCACTTAGCGTAACGTCCTCGAGGCTTGTCCATGTTGTAACAGGTGTCAGAGTTTCCTTCCCTTTTAAGGCTGAATAATATTCCACTTTGTTTATGCATCCATCTGTCAATGGGCATTTGGCCTGCTTGCATTGTATACGATCACGAATTGTGCCGCTATGAATACGATGTACAAATATCCCTTTGAAACCCTGCTTTCCCTTCTTTTGGATATCTACCCAGAAGTGGAATTGCTGGATCATATGGTGATTCTAGGCTTAAATTTTTGAGGAACCTCCACGCTGTTTTCCACAGTGGCCACGCCATTTTACCTTCCCAGTAACACAGTGAACGAGGATTCCAGTGTCTCCACATCCTTACCAGCACATGTTGTTTTCTTTTTAAAAAAATTTTTTTATAGTAGCCACTGTGATGGGCGTGAGGCGGTATCTCACTGTGCTTTGATTTACTTTCCCCTAGTGATTAGCGATGCTGAGCATCTCTTTCTATATTCTTATTGGCTATTTGTGTATCTTCCTTGGAGAAATGTGTAAGTTCTGTGCCCGGTTTCTAATCGGTTGTTTGTTTCAGGTTGAGTTGCAGTGGCTGGTTGTCTTGGGTCCTCTCTGTGAAGGTCAGCCAGGATGGAAGGATGGGCACTGGGTATCCTGCACACTGGTGACGGTGGGCATGGATGTGATGGTGGGATGGCGACCCTACGGGAGGGGGTAACTGCAAGCTGGAGGAGGTGAATCGGGGGCCATTGTTGATGACGTTGGTGGAGGGGAAGGTGACAAGGTGACAGCAGTGGGGCCACTGTTGATCAGGGTGGGGCCCCAGTTCACGGAGCAGAATTGATGCCATCACCTGATTCCTTGCTTCACAGAAGATTCGAGTGGGGTGTGGGGTGGGTGTCACCAAGGCAGGAGGACATGGTGCACGCAGGGCAGTTGAGAGAGAGGAAGTATTTGTTGAGCGATGGACTCAAAGAGCTGATCCCTCTGGCCTGGGAAGAAATTACAAACTATCCTGTCAAATGCTGTTATTGACTGAGGCTGAGACCGAATCTGACGTTCATCCGCCTGCGTTTGACATTCAAGAACAATCCGGCAGTGGGATTTGCATAAATCTCTGGGGCGGGAGAGGCGGGGTGGGGGTGGGGCAACCAATCAAACAGGGGAAGGGAGCTCTGTTCCCAGAGGGATGTCCCCTCCTGCAGGGCTGGGGTGGCAGTGGAGGCGCCCTGCAGCCCGGAGTCACCTGGAAGCAGCACAGTGGGTCCAGGGCCGGGGTCCCCTGGAGGGTGGAGCCGGAGCTGGGCCTCTGCTCTCCGGGGGCCCCTGGCACAGCAGCAGAAGCTGGGGAGGCACAGGCCGTGCCCCGGAGCACGCTGTCTGCGGGGGCAGACCTGTGAGCTGAGGCCCCACGGGTGTCCTCGAGGCTCCCCGGTCCCCACACGGGGGCTTCTGGCGTGATGGTGGGGCGGGAGCGGCCTTCCCCTGCCTCCTGGACCCCTGCTTCTGTGGCCTGCTGCCCCTCGCCCGTCAGCCCGGGGCCTCCTCTGTGGAGCACTGCACACCCCCCGCTGGCTTTTTTCCGACGGTGTGTGTCGGCCCCCATCTGCCACCCCCAGATTGGGGCTGCTAACAGGCAGGCCGGGAGGCTGTTCTGTTCCTGCCTATCACGCAGTATGACATGAGACCCCTGGTGAGGGGTCAGCTCCTCCCGGCCGCAGAGTGATTGGACCCAAGAGAGCGGTGGCCGGAGCACCCTCCCTGCATCGCTGTGGGCAGCCCCGCTGCCCGCAGCCGGGCTCCACGGGCAGGGACACATCACTATGATCTCCCCGGAACTGAAGGCTCGTGTGCTCTTTTCTCTGGCACCAATGAACACAAACAGTGTGATCGCTTAATAAAGCAGGAGGAGAGATGACCGCTATCGATCAGAGGGCTCTGGGCTGCACTGAGCAGAAGAAAGCCAATTTTCCCCTTCAGTCCAGCTCAGCAAACATTTATTGAGTGCCTACGACAGCCAGGCCTGTGCTGGGCGCCGGGGGCACCGCGCGGGAATCCAAACACTTCCTCCCTGCTCTCCACCCACTGTCCGTCCAGGAAGGCCGCACTGAGCTGGTGTCCTGCACGCTTCACCTCCCTGAATCCTCCCACCCGTCTGCTGGGACCTGGGCAGCTGGAGGGATGTGCCAGGATCAGCCAGCGAGGAAGATGTGCCCCGAGCGTCAGCCACGCCGGTGCAGCAATGCTGTTCACTCAGAGCACCGGGCCCTGCGGGGGAGCCGCCTGGTTGAGGGGCGTCTGGCAGGGGGCTGGGAGCCTCGGCCCCTGAGTTCTGGGGTCCACGCTGCAGGGGGCCGGGGCCTCTCCAGGCCTCGCTTTTCTCGATGGTACCTGCAACAGCTGATGCCTTGGGCACTGAGGGAGCCAGGTTCTGTGTGAGAGGAAAGACTGCATCGTGGGCGCTGGTATTTCCCCATTTTGCTGGTGGGGGACTGGGCACCCCCAGATCACATGGCCGGGAAGGGGTGGACTGAAAGGGCTCGTGGCTGGGCTCACCCATCAGGTCAGGCCGCCTCTGGGGGCCCAGGAAGGTAGGGGGCCCTGAGCAGTGCCTCTGACCCCCTTTCACAGCTGGGGAGGGGGCAGAGCCTGTTTTCCCTTACTTGCCGACCCGCACCACCCCACCCAGCGTCCACACACCCCTAGCTCTCAGGCTTGATCTGTGTCCCTCTGCGCTCTGCCCAGGGTTTCCTCTGCAGAGGAGTCTCGGGGACAAAGTTGAGGTCATGAAGCATAGGGCCAGCTGCTTCTGGGGACTCCATCTGCCCTTGGATACACATGGAGGGAGGCATCCATCAAGAAGACAATTCGTCCCCAGGGATGCCTACTGGGTGCCAAGTCCTGGCTGGGTGCTAGGAGGGCCTGGAAACTCCTTCAGGTCCCTCCACCCCAGCTGGAAGCAGCAGAGATTCTCTGTGATGACACAGCTGGGGTGGAGATTCAGAGGTGACCCTGAGTATACAGCTCTGCGACTTAGGGGCACCCTCCTCTTCACCATCTGAGAGGCACTGGAGAACCACAAGGGTAACTTCAGGGTGAGGACCTCGTGGGTCAGCACAGGGCCAGCCGGTGGGGGTCCTGCAGGGGAAGTGCCTTCTCCCATCACCCTGTTCTCCTCATTATCCCCCACACGTTACATCCATCTACCCATCCATCGTCCATTGTTGGTCCATCCATCCATCAACCATCCATACACCCACCCACCATCCATCATCCATCCACCTCCCATCCATCATCCCTCCTTCTTCCATTCACCCATCCATCCAACCATCCATCTATCCATCCATCCCCCAACCATCCATCCCTCCATCCATCATTCATCCTTGTTCTATCCATCCATCCCTTCATCTGTCCAACTTTCATTCACCACTCATGGCTTCACACGCTGCCCTTCACGTGTGACCAAGGGCTTCTAGGTGAGATGGGCAGAGCAGCCATGTGATGGCACCGCACAGTCATCAGGGTGGGAGGGAGGGAGGAGAAGGGAGAATGTTGATCAAATCTGGACCCATGGTTACCAATTTCCTGCACCTTCCCTTCGGGCTGGGAGGACCGAGGAGTGGGTGCAGGACCGGAGTCTGGATGTGCCCATAGCTGACACGAAGGATTCACGATGGGGACAGCCATAGCTGTGAGCACCTTGGTTTGTAAGGGTGGCAGTGACCTGGCTCTGAGTCCATGCCTGGGAAAGGCATTGCCAGGGCTGCTCTGGTCAAAAGCAAAGGTCTTGTGGGACATCAGTGGGGGCATAAGTGAGTGATGCACAGGATTGCCTAGCAGGTTAGTGCTGTCCTGGGCACTGGCCAGCTGCTGTCCGTACCTCTGCTCCCTCAGCCCTCCCGCAGGCCCGCTAGGCAGGGGTCAGACCCCTGAGGCACAGAGGGGACAGGATGAGCCAGTCGATTGACCGGAGCTAGGGGGGTCAAGCCCAGGTGTTCCCTGCCCAGCCAGGTGAGTGGTCACATTGTACAGGCTGTGGGTCAGAGGAGGGAGGCCCAGTGTCTGCGTCCCAGCCTTTGCCCCTGTGTGACACCCCGCACCCTGCTCCCGGGGCCAGGCAAGACGCACTCAAGGTCCCAGTCTGCCTATTAGCTGCTGGGTGGCCCTGGGCCTGTAGCTCGCCCTCTCTTGTTCTCCATCACATCCCTTATTAATTAGACATAATGACGCTGCATCTGCCCCCAGCATGTCAAGGAGCATAGCTGGTGGAAGAGGTGCAACATAAGTGATGTTTTCTCAACATCTCTTGTTAGATGTTAAGATCTATCTGCGTTCCTGATACAGCCATGCTTTCTCCCATCTAAACATGATGTTCTGAATCACGTACCAGTCAAATCACTCTATTTTCCAGCTTCGTATCTTCAAATAATCTCAATGCCCCAGTAAGACAAGTCATGTCTCCTGCTGGCTCCGTGCACCCCTGCCCTACTCTGCTGGGTGAGTGATTGGGTTCAGGACCCAGGTGCTCCGGGCCGCTGGCAGGGTGGTATGGTGGCTAGAGCGAGTGTGGACGCTGAAGACAGACTGTGGGCTCGGATCCTGGCTCTGTCCACTTCTGTCCACTTCTCCAGATGTTGGCTTGATCACTAGAGCTCCCTGAGCCTGCTCTTCTCATCTGTGAAGTGGGCATGTCCTGGGACCAGCTCCAAGGACCTGTTGTGAGGACCAGAGAGGTTATGCGCGGAAAGCGCTGGGCACACAGCAAGTGCGCTAACTACCACACTGCTCTCTCCCAGGAGCCCTTACGGCCGGAGAGCAGGCACATGGCTCCTCTGTGCCTCCGTTTCCTCATTTGCCAAGTGATTATTAGGTGGAAACTACCGTGGGTGAAGGTGCCCAGGCCCGTCTCTCTCTGATCCGGGGTAAGTGCATTCCTGGGAGCAGAGGGAGGGAGACCGGCCACCAGGACATTTCTTGCGCTGCGCATTCGGGGCCACCAAGCTACCTCCACAGCCGCCGTTGTCCCCACAGGCTCAGAAATCACAGCCCGCTGACCATGGTGGCCCCAGGCATGCCCGTGGACTGCACACCTGCTTCCTGGCACGTGGGCAGCCACAGACGGGCCCGTCTCCCCAGGCTGGCCCCTAAATCCATGCTTGGGGCAGCCAGGGGCAGGAGGGCCGGGAAGGAGGCAGATGACCACGAGTCTGAGGCCTCCCCACCCACTCGGCACACTCAGGGTGAGAAACAGCACCAAAAGTAAGCAAATGAAGAAGACAGTCATCGTCCTGGTGACACAGCAGCCGGGACACAGCTTCTCAGCCACAGGACGTGGAGGGCCTGTGTCTGGACGTGGATGGCCGCCCTGGTGACACAGCAGCCGGGACACAGCTTCTCAGCCACAGGACGTGGAGGGCCTGTGTCTGGATGTGGATGGATTTGCTTTAGGTGGTGCCTGGGATGACAGGAGATTGGTTCAGGTTGATTTAAGGTGTCAGTGGCTTTTAAACCCGGGAAACAGACGCCTTTTCATCATGCTGCATCCAATACCTGAAGACAAAGAAGCCTTCGTTCTCCACATGTCACCTCCTTCCCCACTGTTAACAACGTCGTGGGAGCTTGGCTCAGGCCCGTTCGAGGGGCGAGGAGATGTCTCATCAATGCCTTGTGCACTGTTCACGCTCGCGGTGTCCCAGGAAGCTGGGCAGGGGAGGCCATGGGGCCCCACCCCCATGTGGGCTCCTTCCTGGACATCAGTCTGAGGGTGTATTGAGTCCTGCCTGGTGGTCAGAGGCAGAGCTAGCCAGTGCAGAATGGGTCTGGCGTGCCCTGGTCTCTCCCCCCGATGGCATCCAAGATCCCGTCTGGCTCAGTCGCCTTGGTGACCACCCCCCAACCTTATCCAGGACACTGTCACCTTGGTGCTCAGAGCCTGCCCTCATCACCGCCGACCCCTCCCCATCAGCCCGTCACCTCCACGGGGCTCACCAGCCCAGGCACGGCCGCCCGACCTGGTGACATGACCGTGACTTTCACGTACACCGCCGCCATCACCTCTCTGCCACTGGGGGGGACCTGGCCTCCTCTGGGTGGTCTGGGGGAGGCTGGGGGGGGATGGGCCAGAAGCTCCAACACTAGGTCGCTGGCAGGAAGTGACGGTGGCTTGGACCTGAGAGTGGGGGTGGCCGTGAGGACAGTCGCCGGGGTGCCCGCCTGGACCGAAGGCCCTGTGAGGCCCCTCCGACCCCCGCCAGCAGCACCGGCCTACCTGGGCGAGCAGCTCTGCCCTGGGCCCAGCCACACTGGGGGAGGTGGGAGCCTGTGCAGGCAGTGTGGCCTCTCCACGTGCTCAGAGGATTTGGAGCCCAGCAGAGCGGCCCCTCTGGAGGGTGGGACCAGCCCCCTCCGACTGCCCCCGCCGTGCCCATGAGGGCCCGGCCTCCCAGCCCCGATTCCCCCTACCTGGCTCACGCTGAGTGCTTCTGGGAACTGAGCTGGGATTGCCGGTCCCCTGTCTGCCAGGAGGGCAGGCTCGGGGAGCTGAGACTGAGCTGACCCAGCCAAGCGTCTGCCCGAGCAGCCCTGCCTGAGGGTTTCCCTCCGGGGCGCTTAGAATAACGGCCGGACACTCAGAAACCTCACCCAGCGGGGCCATGGAGAATCTGGAATCTTCACTTTTCATCTCCAAAGTAGTATGACTGAATTTATAAACCTATAGTGCAGAAATAGGTAAAAGAAGTGGGAATAAAACACCATGACCCCACGCCTGGGATAACTTCCTCCCCTGTTTCGGAGGACAAACAAGTGTGCATGTCAACAAACACAGGTAGATGGGTCCTGACTTGCCTCTGTTTAATCACCTGAGCTTGTCAGTTAGCAAAACCGTCTCACACACCTGAGGACAAAGCTGCATTTCATCATTTTAACAGGGAATGAGTATTCCATTTATGAATGTCTCACGATGCAGTTAAAACGATGAAAGTTATCCGTACACCCTGAATCTTTGACGCGAAGGAAACTACCCTAATGGTTGATATGCCCTGGCACGTGCGTCAACATGAAAGGTTTTGACTGAAGTTCTCCTTGCGCGAGGCTCCTTCTGGGGAAGGACTGAGCAGGTAGAGAGAGGGAGGGACCCAGGAGGTCTCAGCTCTATCTGTAATATTTTATTTCTTAAAGGAAACGAGAGCAGAGGCAAAGAAGACAGAATATTAAAATTTGATGACGGTGGTGTTTGGTAGAGCCACAGCGGTGGGTTCGCGGTGTTTGCTATATGGTCTCTCCAACCTCGTTTGAAGTATTTTATGTGACATTTCTAGTCACATCTTTCCCCTGTCCTCTCCTGCATCCGTTCCTGGTTTATACAGTCATATCCACACATATCTTGGCTTGGGTATGGGCAGAGGTGCCTATGTTACAGGAATGGCCTCGACGTACCCACTTCTGTGCACCGTGGGGTTGGCCTGTCCACAGCCGTTAGCCGGGGTCTGCAGGGATGACTCCTGTACCCTGAGCTGTGCTGTGGATGCCTGGGGGCAGTCAACGCACAGGACCCCCAGGCAAATTGGAATTTCAGATAAACGACAAATAATTTTTCAGTATAAGAATGTCCCATGCAGTATTTGGGACACATTGTATCAAAATATTGTCATTCATGTGGTAAAGGATTAAAGTTGTCCCCAAAAAGGTTTGGCCCTTGCCAGCTCCTTGGAGGTGACCTCTGAGCCCTTGGAATGTCCTGCCTGACAAGAGTATCTCTGTTGCCAGGGGTCCTTGGGCCACACAGAGCGGTCTGTGCTAGTGAGGTGATTCACAGGGGCCCTGGGCCACGTGACGTCGGCTCTGCCTCTGGAGGGGCTGGAGTCTGAGGTCAGCCATGCAGGTGCTCAGCGTGCCCACGTGACTGACCCTGGGGAGCGTCCCTGGGGCCACAGTCACCGCTGGCAGAAGCAAGCGCTGTCCCCACGACTCCACGGGGAGAGGCTGGCACCCGGTCTCTGGCCCCTGACCTCTTCCCGTGGTCAGTTTTCATCCGGCCCTTGCACTGGGATAAACTCTAACTGCGTGTATAGTAGTTTTCCTGGGCTCTGTGAGTCCTTCCTGTGAACCGCAGAGCTGCAGGGTGGTCTTGAGGACCCTGAACTTGTAGTTGGCGTCAGAAGTAAGGTGTTTTGGGGTTTCTGAACTTTGCGTCCTTGATCTGAAGTTCAGATTTAACCACGTGTCCTGCGTTTGATCCGGCAGATTTACTGGGGATGGAGGAAGCCGCCTGAGCCCTCCCTGCACAGCGCTCCCCTGTCTTCCCCTCCACGGGGACCGGCCTCGGGCCCTTGGCCCCCTTCCTGCCCCTTCCCCAGGCCCTCTCTGCAGTGTCGTTGGGTTCCGGTGCAGAACCACACCCAGCCTCCTGGGCGGGGCGGCAGGCTCCCTCCTCGGCACCCCGGCTGCATCCCCCACAGCCAGGCTCGCTTCAAGTGGACTAAAGTAGTCCCTGCCCAACAGAGCAGGGTGCTGCCCTCCCAAAGGGGACACTGAAAGGGTCAAAACTCACCGTTACAGGGAACATAGGTCCCTCGTCACCCACCCCAGAATCCAGGCGGAATCATCACCCACTTCACCGCTGAGGAAGCTGGGCTTCAGAATACCATGCTGGCCCGCTGTGGCACACCCAAGGGAGAATCGTCATGAGGTCTCTCTCTGCCCCACCGGAAACTCAGGGTTTGTACCAACCCCGAAGTGATGCTCTGGACAGCTTGTGATTTACTGAGACATTCAGAGTGTAGACCCCAAAACCTCTTCCAGCAGTAGCCAAGCTGGAGGGGACGTGAGGGCTGAGGCGCTCTTAGGTGGTCCCCTAACTGGGCAGAGGGAGAGCCCCCAAAGTGGTGTGTGCTGGGAGTTACATTTTTCTTGAGTTTTGCTGCTTGTCAGGGAAACCAGGGCTGTGAGGGACCCCGCCCAGGCCCACCCGCCCTGGATGGAAGCTTGCAGAGTCCTGGAGTGAACGGGGGTCTGCCGTGGGCACCCGCTGCCTTCAGCCTGCCACCTAGAGGGGTTTGACCAGCACCAGCGGGGGAGAGGGCCAAGCACCCCCTTGCCGAGGTGGAGAGGCCCGGGCAAGAAGGGTCCTACGAAAGATGCGACAGAGCAGAGGAAGGGCCGACACCCTGAAGACCCAGGGGAAGGGCAGCATCTGAACGTGATTTAGGACAGAGCAAAAAGGAGAAATTCCAAAGCTGCACGGCTCCTTCAGCGTGACGGAAGGGAATGTCAGCTGGGAAGCAGGAGTGGAGGCCGAGGAGGGGTTGGGCTGGGGGTACAGGGCGCTGAGAGGGTGGAGGGGGTGCAAGAAAACCCACGGGCAGAGGGGGCGCCACAACGCACCTGGGGCGAGGTTACCGTGCTGTTCGGGTCCGGGGTGGGCTTGGGGGAGGTGAGCTGTGCTCCAGTCAGCCTCAGGTTTACAGGTGGCCTCTGGGGAGAAGTCGGAGCCATGCGGGCAGAAGGAATAACCACATGTGACGGGAGTAATGGGGCCCGAGCTGACCGCTGACGGTGGCTCAGCCGGCGTCTCATCAGGAGTCCACGCTTCCAGATACGTTCTGGCAGAATCTTCCAACTTTAAAGATCAATAAAAAGAATTCAGTAAGTATCTGGGCAGGAAGAAAAAACCTGGGTTACGTCCTAACGAACAAACATCAGCTTGTCCCTGGCCTTCTCCTCTGTGGCACTGACGGGAATGCGGAACAGAATGAACAAAGCTCAGGGGGAGGACCCTGGGGATGGGTCCCAAATTCGGGCTTCTCTGGGACTAAATTGCTGTGGGAAATCGGGAGGAGCAGCGGGATCCTGCTGGCCGTGTGTCTCGGAGCCGCCAGAAGGTCCAGGCCGGGAAGGGCCCAGGAGAGGCGGTGGGACGCTCGCCAGCCCGGCATCCAAGTGCTCATCCCTGGACGAAGCCCCCGATTCTCCTGGGCGTGTGAACGTGGGCGGGTCAGACACCCAGATGCAGCGCTGGGTGGGGACTCTCCTGGGCAGCCCCGGTTTCAGTGTAACCCTGAAACTGGACACAGCTTCCTTCTGGAAGAGGTTCTCTCTCAGGAAGGATTCATCAAGGGATTTGATTAAATATAATTGCAAGAATTTTTTTTTTTTTTTTTTTGCGGTACGCGGGCCTCTCACCGTTGTGGCCTCTCCCGTTGCGGAGCACAGGCTCTGGACGCACAGGCTCAGCGGCCATGGCTCACGGGCCCAGCCGCTCCATGGCATGTGGGATCTTCCTGGACCGGGGCACGAACCCATGTCCCCTGCATCGGCAGGTGGACTTGAAACCACTGCGCCACCAGGGAAGCTCGTATCTTTTTTTTTTTAAAGAAAATTCTATGCCTAGAAAATAAAAGCCCCAAACTGTTAGCACAGTTATCCTCTCTGCTTCTTGGTATTTGATTTTTGTTGTTGTGAACAAGAATGTGTTACTTTCTGTGGGAAAATGCTGGAGACAAGAAAGCACACTGTTGGTTCACTTGTCCACAGTTTATTAAATCATTCGATGTTTGATGACCGCTTCGTTCATCCCTGTGAACTGTGGAACACAAAGCAGGATGGAATACCCCTGGTGTGTCCAGACAAGGGCAGAGGAGCCGATGGAGGCGGGTGAGCCCCCGCGGGTGGGGCAGTCCTGGGCGAGGGTGCGTGCACGGCGGGTCCCGGGCCGAGGGGGCAGGGGGCGCGAATGCTTGCTGGCCCGGCCCACGGGGATCAACTGCTGTCAGCACTGGAGCACTTCCACAGGTCCCTTTGCCTGTCTGAGCCTCCGAGTCCTCCCGGAGTGGACCGCGTGGAGACGGGAGGCCAGAGGAGGGGGCGTGGCTCCTGCGTCAGCGCGCTCTGCTCTTCTGGGGATGGCGGGAACCCGGGGTGGCCCCCAGGCTGTACCAAAATCGAGAACGGCCTCTCAGAGAAGCAGAAGGAGTCCAGGATGGAGCTCCTGGGAGGGGGTGACCTTGCGGGGCGACCTTGAGCCTGCCGTTCACCCTCACTCATGATTGTCTTGCTGGCTGCTTGTTGCAGGCTGGGCGCTGGGCAGACAGGTGGACGAGGCGTGGCCCCGTCCTCGGGGGTCTCAGCGTCCTCACTGTCGGCACGAGGCCTTGTCGGCCGTGGCCCGTGCTGCTCCGGCTCTCTCCCCGCCCCGGACACTGCCCACCCCCCATGCCCAGAGTCTCCTTGTGGGGCTCCCAGGCTCTCACATCTGCCTTTGCCACGTGACCCCTGTCCCGGACCTGGCACGTGACCCGCACTGGCCATGTCCTCATACTTGTGAAGGTCACAGGGTCTGAGTGGCTTTCTGAAGTTCCCACAGCTGTGAAGCCTCAGCGGTAGTGAAAGGTGAGGTGGTAGGCTTCCCGCACGGGATGCCCCTGTCACTGTGGGGCTCCTGTGTAGCTGAACCCTGGGTCGGCACAAGCCAGGGTGTGGCCTGGCCCTTCTCCTGCAGCCGCAGCCGGGAGGACACCGCCCCCGGGGCCCGGAGAGCATTACTTTACACCTCGACAGAGAAAGAAAGAAAGCAAAGGGAAGATCAGCACATTCGTGTGGCTTGATCCGTGTGCAAACAAAGGATGGGAAATAGCAGTGTTTGCTGGCAAACAGGAGAGTCCTGACAGCTCAGCATTGTCACACTGCTGCCCCCAAAACATCGGAAAGCGTGAAGCCGCCTCCTGAAGCCCGGTCGATGCAAGATGAACTTATGAATAAACAGGCAGTGGGGGGCCAGTGGTGGGAGAGCCGCGTGGGCAGCTGCAGGGACCCTCCTCCTGGGGCTGTTTGTCTCGAGGACAGTGGCTGCCTCCCATGTGTCACCATGGGATGGAGGACCTTCTCCCCTTCAAGCTCCACGAGGCATAAGATCCGTCCACTACCTGACGTGAACAGGGCCCGAGCCCTTGTTCCCATTTCCCAGAAGTGGAAACTGAGGCTGGCAGGATGTGGGATGCAGCAGGGACAGAGGTGGTGGGGGCCCTGCATCCTTGTTCGCTGCTCCCTTGCTTCTCTGCCAAGATGAGTAATCCCCTCCTAAACCATATGCCCCAGACTTTATGGGCAAAAGGTGGCCAACGTGCTCAAACAGATTCTGACGAGTCATACCCCACGGGCTCCGACTGCTGTGATTTCACAAGGCACCAACGGGAGGTTCCCGAGGCCAGCACGGCGCTGCGCGGGGGAGGGGACGGGGCTCCAGCGGGGCTGCGGGGGCCAGACCCCAGAGCCTGCCAGTCTCTCACTCTCTTGTATGTCTGCAGAGAGCCAGGCCCCCACCACCCCCAGGCTTGTAGGGGAATAAGGAGGGTGAGCGAGGCCATGGTGTCGCCATAGTGAAAATCCTCTATTTGTGCTTTGGTCTGCACCTGCCAGCGGGGCCCAAGGAGGCCGCCTCCTTCCTTGCTGCAAACCACCCTCAGTTTGTCACTGCCGGTGAACCGCCAGGTTCTTTGTTGTCACCTGATTTCCCAGGGGATGGCATGGCGGCATGCCTGGTGTGCCTCGCTCTGTCTTGTTTGTCTATTCCGTCCCTCCCACGCGCTCTCTGGCCCCAGCCCCTCCCGCAGAAGCGGAATCTGACTTCCTGCCTGTAGCTCACTTAGGGCTGCACTTCCCAGACCCTGGCTAGCATTTGTAACCATTTTCTTTGAAGTCATAATCAGTTATCCATTGTAATGACCAATCAGAGCAGCCTGAAGACTCCCAAAGCCCCGGTGGGCACTTCTGCCTGAGGCCGCACCCTCCTTCAAGCTGGTGGCAGCAGAGGGGGCCGGGGAGCAGAGCTGGCTCAACCCCTTCCAGCCAAGTCCAAGCCGGTCTGGCTGAGCTCAGTTCTATGCCACCCCCGTCCTTCCCGTGAGTCCTGGGGCTGGGCGCCTGTGGCTGCAACCGCCAACCACACTGGGACTCACCCCAACGTGCTCCTTGCTGTGGCTCCTGGGATGACAGCAGGAAGGCTGCTCGCAGAGGAGCTCCGGGCCACACGTGATCCTGAGGGTCATGGCCACAGGGAGTATCTGCTGCGCCGCACGGCAGGGGAATGGCCGCCGTGCCCGCCTGTCCCCAGCGCCCAGGCTGCTGCCATGCAGGAGGGGCCGCGCTCCCGCTTGGTCTCTGTCCCCAAAATGCTCTGTGTCTCTCTGACCCAGGACCCCTTTCCCGTCGCCAGCACCCAAGGATCAACTAAACTGAAAGGCCTCTCACCTCTGGGGCGTTAAAGAGCTTTTAAGAGGCGATTATTCAGAATTTTGTCATTTCTGCTTCCTAAGTGCTCTCCCCTCGCCTGGCCCTGACCTCCATGAAATTATTTCCAGGTGCCCAACTCGAAAGAGGGTCTGAGCCTTCCCAATATTCAGACACCTCCGGCCTGGCCCTCTGTCCCGGGGACCAAATGAACCCTCAGACGCCCAGGAGAGGGGCCGCCCACCCAGCAGTGGAGGATTTCTCCCTCCGGCAGTCTGCCCACCCCCATCCCCACCCCCATGCTGGCTCCTCTTCCTGCCCAGAGCTGCCCAGGCCTGGGAGGTCCAGTGGGGAGAGACACCACGGCTTCTGCCAGGAGCCCATCCATTCAGCGCATCCCTGCCGCCTGGAGCTGAGGCCCCCAGCTGCCCCGGAGATGGGAGGTTGTGCTACTGCAGGCGGGGGCCACAGAGGCTCAGAGGGCCCCTCACCGATCCGTTGCTGCCTTGTGATGCCTCTGTGGTCTCACAGGGGCCCACCATGGTCGCCCCCGAGCCGGAGCCCCCCCCCCCCGCCACCAAGGGCAGGAAGGGGGCTCCGCAGCCGTGGACGTCCAGTGCTGGAGTTCAGAACGCCAGCACTGCGTGGCATGAATTCAGACCAAACTGAATCCAGTTGATGTGACCTAAGTCGTGTTGAGTCAAATAGTGAACCAGTTGTGGTGACTTGAGCTGAGCCAGGTTGATACACAGATGGAGGCACGGAGGCTGGCGGCTGGGGTGATGGGAAGCTGGGGGAGGCTCACGCCCATGGGAGTGGCCGGAGGTCAGGATGTGGGTTATGAGAGAGAAGCCAAAAGGATGACTTCAGGTACAGACCAAGGTCACTGCCCCTTCCTCTCCCTGCACCTCTGGTAACACCATAGGGACACCTCTGTCTATTCGTGCCCTCTGTGTGTAGACACGGTCCTGCACCCCACGCCACATCCATGCTCTGCTTAAATACTGACGTTTCCACTGCACAGATGAGTTGACGGGGGCTTGGGAAGAACAAATGCCGCGGCAGGGAAGTGGCGGAGCCAGCCTGTGCTTTAGCCCCGCCTCCGAAGACATGCTCTTCCTTCTGGACAGCACCGCCTCTCACAGAAGAAGACTGGGTCTCTGTTGGGATCAGTCTGAATTACCACCTCCTCCAGGAAGCCTACTCTGACTACATCATTGCTTTTCTTTTTAAAAATAATTAATTAATTAATTAATTTTTGGCTGCATTGGGTCTTCGTTGCTGCGTGCAGGCTTTCTCTAGTTGCGGTGAGCGGGGGCTACTCTTCATTGTGGTGCACGGGCTTCTCGCTGTGGTGGCTTCTCTTGTTGCGGAGCATGGGCTCTAGGCATGCGGGCCTCAGTAGTTGTGGCTCGTGGGCTCAGTTGTGGCGCATGGGCTTAGTTGCTCCATGGCATGTGGGATCTTTCCGGACCAGGGCTCGAACCCGTGTCCCCTGCATTGGCAGGCGGATTCTTAACCACTGCGCCACCAGGGAACCCCCCACCATTGCTTTTCTGAGTCAACCTTTATGTCTTGACTTGCGTCCTTCAAGATGCAACAGAGGCAGGTCTCCCCACATGGGCTGCAAATTCTGAGGAGAGGAAGCAGGTAGATGAGTCTGCTGTGCTGTTTACTCCAGTCCCAGGCAGGTCAGGGGCCCTGTAAACACTCTTGCTGGACGGTTGACTGCAGGCCCAGAGCACTGCCAGGCAGAGCTTTGAGCCCAGGGCCCTGCCTGAACCTTTTGGGCTTCTGCAGCCCTTGTCTGGGGCAGGCTCAGGGTCAGGGCTGGGCTCACTGCACGGGTAGACCACGGATGCAGAGTGATTTTTATCATGGGTGTGAATACTGCCGATGCTGGCCAGAGAAAGGGGGGATGAGGCAGCCCTCACCCCCAGGCTCTGCAGCCCCGCAGCAAAAGGGTCACCTCACTCAATGCTCACAGACCTGGGAGGGGCCCTCAGGATCCCTGGTAAGTGTGGGGAAACGGAGGCTCTGGAGCGAAGCAGCTTTCCCGGGAATACCCTGCACCCTAGGGCTGGGGCCCAGGGCGTGTGTCCAGGGCTTGTGCCTTTCCTGTTCTCTGCACAGAATCGGGGAGAGGAGCCCCCACCAGGGGCACGGGAGCCAAGGGCACCTCTGCTCGGTGGCACACGGTCCTCTCTTTCCCCGTGGGAGTTTGCGGGGGGTGTCCCCCCACTGTCCCCTGCCTGCCTGCCTGCATGTGACAGTAAACACTGCTTCGATGCAAAGCAAATTGGCTCTAATTAACCAGCCACCAGATTACAGCCTGGAGGAGCCGATGGAAAGGACGGTTCTTCCCGAGGGAGGGCGGTGGGCCTAATTAGCGTGGCAGCCCGGCCATTCCCTCCGCCAGACACCCTGCCTGCTTCCTCTCTCGAGGTCCTCCTGCTGCGAGCACTCGCCCAAGCTGAAGACCCGTCTCAGTAAACTGTTCAGCTTGGCTCAGAGCAGGCTGTCGGGGGAGCAGTGCTTGGGAATCTCAGGGTGGACGGGAGAGGGCCCACTCACTGTTGACCATGTTTTGGGGATCGAAGGAGACAGGATAGCATCTCCATCACAATAAAGGCCACCAACATCACCTTGACTGCTGTCATGAGTGCTGTCAATCCTGGAGGGATTTCCATAGCTGGTGTCACCACCACCATCACCATGGTTACCACCACCACCTCCTCTACCATCACCATGGTTACTGTCACCACCAGGTCCATCACCATGGTTACCACCACCCCACCCCTGGGCTGGATATTCTCCATCTGGCCCTTCAGATCCACTCTCCTTTGATCCCGTGTCTTGGGAGGCTGACCTTTATGGACTGCATCAAAGAGCTGCTTCCCTCTCCTTCTGGTGGGTTCTGCCAATGGGGCAGTGGGGAGGGGGAGGGAGAAATAGGAAGTGGAGGGAGGGGGAAGGAGAGGAACACTCTAGGAGAAGTCAGAATTGGAAGGAACCAGCTGTGAGTGGATGGAAAGGAGGAGAGGGTTTCTATTTCAACTGGAAGCTTGAGATGCTGGTAGGTTCACACACAGTTGTGAGAAATACAGCAGAGACCCCGAAACCCTTCACTCAGTTTCCACACTGGAACATCTTACAGGAGCTCAGCAAAGGAATGACATGGTGGCCATTCCCTTGGGCCTTCATTGTGCCTGCCAGTGAAGCCCTGGGGTGGACTTGGGGGGCAGGAGGCCAGTGGGCGGTGGGTGAAGGGCCCTCTCTCCCAGCCCCCTCTGTCCACCCCTCCTACCTCCTGGAGGGAAGGGCCCAGCCATGCGGTGGGTGGTCCTCCTGCCAGTTCTGGAGGTCAGAAGGGGGATGCCTGTGCTGGAGGCTGCACCTCTGTCTCCACGGTCTTACTATGGCCTCTTCCCTGTCTCTAGGGCCTCTCAAAATTGGTTGAAAGGGTTGGTCCAGGAGGCTGAGTCCAGGAAGAGCGCGGTCCAGCCTCGTCCACCCCACCTTGCTCCTCCAAGTACCCAGCTCAGGAAAGCAGGAAGCGCCAATGCTGAAACATTCGGGATGCTAACATACTGCTTTGGGGCTAACGCAGGTGTATCAGAGCCCACCAGATGCTGTCCGGCGTGGAGACCGAGGGATGAGGGGGTTGCCTGCACTTACAACCCCTGGGACAGGCTGTGCATGGGAAGGCCGGATGATCAGGGGCCTCTAGGACCGTGGAACTCTGCTACCCACACCCACCCCATGCAGATAGGATGCTAAAATTCATGGCACCCAGCTAAACTTGAGTTCCAAGCAAACAATGAATACTTTCTCAGAGTATGTCTGATGTGATATTTGCTAAATCTGGCAACCCTCCTGTCTCCCCCCAGCTCTGGAAGGTAGGGGGACAGCTTTGAGCCTCATTCAAGGGCTGCAGCCTCTGTCCAGCCCTGGCCCTGCCTGGTGCACGGTTGGGGGGTCCTCGTGGGCTCCCGGCCTGGGCTTTGGGCAGACAGAGGGACAGTTCTCAGCACGTGGACAGCATGGGGAGGCCCAGGGATCCGTGGTGGGTGTTCTGGCCCCGGCTGGCCACACCCGCAGATCACAGCAATGCACTCTACAGACAGTAGCTGAGTGAACGATAGACTCTCACCTGGCCACACCCTGTCCGGGACCCCAGCGGTGGCCACCTGCTCTCTTTAACCCCTATACCTCGGCCAGGTGGGTGCGGTTGACGCGGACCACCAGCTCCAGAGGCTGCAGGGCTGGGATCTGAGCCCCGAGAGCCTGGCCAAGTCTCTTCTCTCCTGCGACCACCTCCCGTCCAAACACGTCAGGCCCCCAGGAGAGGCTCCGAGATCCCCGTGTGCTTCCTGCCAGGCAGACTCAAATAGCAACGTTCACAAAACCAGGGACAAAAATATCTCCCTTGTTGATTTAGGGCATCGAATTTAAAAAACGCTTCCATCATTGCCTTTGATCTGGAGAGGCCTCCCCGGCGGGCTGGGGGTGGGGTGGGAGGGTGGGAGTGAGGCGGTGGAGGGCAGGGCTGATGGGAGGGCTGCCAGGGGCCAGGCTGGGAGAGGTCTTTACAACCACAGAACTATTAGCTCATTTAATCCTCACGGTTTCTACCTGGTAGCCGTCATATAATTATACCCATTTCACAGCTGGGGAAGCCGAGGCAGGGACAGGCGAGATGCCTCCAGGAAGGTCGCCCAGTGAGTGGCAGAGCTGGTTCTATGGGTTCTCCCTGACATCTGAGTCTGTGCTCTACCACTGCCTTGGACCCTGACGGCAACAGCGACCTCACTACCTCTCCAGCCTGTCCCCACTTGACTCTGCCATCTGGGGCCTCCTAGACCCAAACGGTTCTTTTCTGGGTGATGAGGGTTAGATCTTCCCTCACAGAGTTCCTGCCTGGTTTCCAGACGTCCTGGGTGCCATCCAGGTATCAACCTCACAGGGGAGGCCCGGAGGTGGCAGGGGAAGCAAGCGGGCATCGAGTGGCCTTGCAGCAGGGCAGGGTTCGAGTTGCTGGCGTGAACCGGCCCTGCCACTCAGGACGTGACCTTGGGTAGGTCCCCTCTCCCCTTGGAGCCTCAGCTATTTCGTCTGTAAAGTAGAGGCGCAGGCGGGTGGGTCTCAGTCGAGATGACGTCCGTGAGAACGGCTGGCTCATGTGGGAATTCTCTGCTGTCCCAGAGGCCGGTTGTCCAGGGGGCAGAGACGGGGTGGCTGCAGCCCTCTGGCCCGGAGGCCAGCTTTCCGGACCGGGAGTCCTGTGGATGTGAGCACCGGCTGCTCTGCCCCCGCGAGCAGGGCCAGGGCTGCCTCTCCCCTTCCACTCCTCGCCGAAGTGCCCACAGGGTCTGTGGGTTTTCTCTTTGTTATTTCCCTGAGGAGCCGCTTATTATAAGTCTGAGCACCCGGTGATAACAGCACTTCAGCTTGTTTTATTCTGGCCGGCATAATGCATAAACATTTTAAATCTTCTTGGCTATGCGTGAGTGTGTCCTAGAGAAGCAAAGAATAAACATGATTGGGGGCTGAGCTGCCCGCTTAACGCTGCACTAGAGAATTTAAAATCACATTCACGGCCGGCAGCTGTCCCTCGTCCTGTGTGTCCCCGGTGCGGGAAGGCCGGGCCTGCAGGGGGGCCCTGGGGTCCTCGCTGACCAGAGCCAGGCCCTCAGGTGCAGCATCACGCTTGTGTCTGTTCAGGGAGGGAGTGGGTGCAGATAAGAACGTCCACTGTGGGCGTCTCTGGGCCCAGCCAGCCCTGGGCCTGGGACACCTGGTGACTAACACACAGGCCCAGGGCTGGTTGCCCTCTTCGAGGTGGGATGAGGAGAGCACAGTCCCTTCCAGTCCTGGGAAGGGCTAGACGGGGCCTGTGGCCCATCATGGGAGCCGAGGGACACCGGGCCAGGCTGGGAGGGCTTCACGGGGGAGGTGACACCAGGGCTGACCCCCTAGGCTGGGTGGGAGTGGACGGCAGAAGCAGGGCGGGTTCTGGTCGAGGGTCAGCAAGGCAGGCCCCCAGGTGAGCGGCTGCGGGCCGGGGGATACGCCCAGTCCTGCGGCTGCTGCAGGGGGGGCGGCAGATGGGAGGGAGCCGGGGGGCATGAGGCCAGCAGCAGGAGAAGCAAGGCCCCTGCCGCGGGGCTGGGTCTGAAGGACACAGTCCTCCAGGCAGCAGGGAGCAGAGGCGGGCGTGGGGCAGGGGCTGCTTCTCCCCCCAGGAGGGCCAGGAGCACAGAGGTCCTGGCACCCCTCAGGGGCCTCCGAGGTGCTGGGAGAGCCAGCAGCCCCAGTGTGTGTGTGCGCTCACGTGTGTGTGCACACTGGTGTGTATGCACGTGTGCGTATCTCCCAAGGCCCCAGTGTGTACGGGTGTGTGCGTGCATACCTGCCACTGTTTTTGAAACTTCTGCAGTCCGTGCATCTTGCAAGGTTCAAGCTCTAATTACCAGATATTGTTAATTATGCAGAACCGTTAGCGATTTGTTTTTATGGAGCCAGACGAGCCCGCGCCTTGGGTCCTCTGAGCTGGGTCTGTGTCTGCTAGAGCTGCTGGGCCCTGCGATTCCGGCCTCCGTTGGCCCCATCAGTTCCCGTAAATCCAGCGAGTGTTGCTCAGCACCCCGGGCACAGCCTCCCTCCCCTGTGCGAGCAGGAGGTGGGGAGCCTTCCCCCCCCACGAAGGTCCAGTAGTGAAGCAAGCCCAGGGTGGTCTAGGCCAACATGACAGCACCCAGCCACGCAAGGCCTCCTTGCGGCTCCTAAAGCAGCTCGGCCTCGGGGCTGCCACACTTCTGTACCCTCTGCCTGAACGCTGTTCCCTCAGCCACTGCGAGGCAGACTCCGCGACCACCGCCGTCCTTGTCCCCGCCCACCCGGCAGCCACTGCATAACCCCTCGGTGATAACACAGGCGTCAGGAGGAAGGCGTCTGTCCGTTCTGTGCAGAGCAGGCTGTAGACTGTCAGCAAAGATGTGTTGGGTCATATGAAGGTCAAATGAGTCCCACGTGGCGACACAAATGGAAGACCTTGTGGTTTGCCTGTCTTGTGCGGAGACAAGTGGCCACACACCCGTCTAAGCCTTGCTGCCGCTGGGACCGCAGGCTGGGGAGGGGTGCATCCCAGCCCCTCCTGGGGCCTCTCCCTGGGCCGGCGGCAGGACCTAGTGCTGGGTGCTGTCGGAGAAGCGTTTAGAGGCGGCAGAGGAACCGCACACCACACGTCTCACGAGACTGCAGCGTGGGGCCCTGATCCCTCGTGCCAGAACCTTCCAGGACACTGGAGCCTCCCTCTGCCTCCCGGGGGACGGGGGCTCAGGCAGCCTCAGGGGCTCCACGGGGCGGTCTCTGTCCCGCAGCAGTGCTTCCTGGATGCGGGGGGTCTTTCTCGGCTTCCTTTCCTGCAGGGCTCTTCTCTCCCTGGGGATAGGCCCCCTTGCTGATAGCTCAGCTCTGTGACCGAGTGGGACCCCGGCCTCCCTGTGCCCATCCCCCCCCGCTACTGCCTGGCCCCCCGGAGCTCAGGGAACGTCCTCTTTTCCTGGGCGTTTCCAGGGAACGCCCTGCTGGCGCCTGGCCTCCATGTTGCTCTCTCTCTCCAGCACTTGACTGAGTGTCTGTGGACAGTAGGTGCTCAATTAATGTCTGTCGAGGAGAGAAAGGGCCGCGTCACCAGCTGGCGATGCCCTACGATCCTTGGTTTGAGGGATTCCCGTCTCTGATTCAATGAAAAGAAATGTTGTTGTGATTTTTCATACTAACGCTATCATAATGGGATGATAATTGTCATGCTGCACTGCGGCCGGGGCTGCGGGAAGATGCGTCCTCCACAGCCTGGTCACCTAAGCATCTCAGCCCACGGTCGCGCGGCTCCGGCTCCGAGGAGCACCCGAGGTCACAGCCCACGTGGGAGGTTGGGGGGCGTGCCCGGCGCCATTGGTGGCCTGAAACAGTGCAGCACAGAGCCTGGGCGGGGCAGCCGGGGGGATCTGGTCCAGCATCAGATCAGGCACCTGCGATGGCTCTGCGCCCATCGTCAGTGCCTCACAAGCTCCCACCCACCTCTGACCTTGACTCAGACTCTGGGACCCTCATTCACACTGTCCTGGGGAGGGATTTCCTGAGTTTCCAGAGACGGAGGTCTGGGGGAGAAGCTCTGAAGCCCCCACCAGGGCTGCTTATAAGCAGGAAGCTGCCAAGCTACTCTCCTGCTTAAGAACCTTCTGTGGCTCCTCTGGACCCACAGAGGAGCCGGACATTCTGCAAGCCTCAAGGGTCTCTCCAGGCCTGAGTCTTCCCAACCCCACCTGAGGTCCCAGCTCATGTCCCGCCCCCCCGCACCCAGGTGCCCCTCCTACCCCGAGTACCCGTGTCCACCAGGGAGGCTGAGACCCCAGTGCACAGGCCGGCCCCTCTCAGACACTCCTACATGATGTTGGGGCCCTGCGGGCATGAGGATGAACCAGACTCCATTCCCACCTCCAGGAGCTTCTAACCCTGAGAGGTTGATTCAGCGAGCCTTCCTCGTTTCCCATGTATCACTTCACCTTCACATTGAACTTTAGCCCAGTCCAGCAAGGGGGCTGCTATTAGTCCCCACATCACAGATGAGGGGACCGAGGCTTAGTGAGATGCAGCAGTGGTTGAGGCTGCCCAGCTCTGGCTACCCTGACGACCGTGGCTCCTCGGATGCCCGGCCCCGCCAAACACTGAGTTCACAAGGGCCACGCAGCTTTCGAAGCCGGGGGTTGATTCATTTGTCTGTCCCAGCCACCGCAGAGGGAGAGTTACCTCTCCAACTTTGAGTGACTTATGTGATATGTCAACATGCCACCTAGGAGGATAGAGAAACTCCAGCAATGTCACTAATTACTCTTCTCAGATGAGGTAATGACCGTTAATGTGCACTGGATCTCATTAATTAACTCTCTGACTTTAATTAACTTCTTGCCTATTTCATCTGACATAATATATTATCACAAATGTCAACTTTGCAGGGTGTTTGCTCTTGGCACAAAATAAGATGCGTCACGCAAATGTTGTAGCTTTGATACCCCATGGGACAGAAATCCTCGGTGCGGGGACGGACGTGCCACCAGTGGGACACAAAAATGTCCAGATAGAATACAGAGTTCTCTAAATATCTACCAAGACTTCCTAATCGTAATCAAATTTGTTCCCAATCACATTGCTGTGGCTTCTTTACGTCCTTCAAACACACCGCCAGTCATAAACATAACAACAGAGCACCTGCGCACAGAGCAGTGTAATTTGGGTGGGGAAATTCTTTTTATTTCTACCATGGTGGCTCCTGGGTTCCATGAGAGCATGCCAGGTATGGGAGGTGAAGATGGGGGGGTGGGCACTGACTGAGAGGACTTCCTCTACTTTTAAAGTTGTTGGGACAATAAATGCCCACTTGTTAATGGAGCCTGGAGAGAAATGTAGAAGGTGGGGTCATAGTCATGAGAACTCAGAATTCCTCCTTATTTTACCACCAGCGCCAGAATCACTGATATCACCACCACTACTGCTATCACGCCCTCCACCACAACCATCACTACCATCGCTTTCACCCCCACCAGCACTGCTAGCACCAGCATCTCATCCCCGCTACCACCAGCATTCCCACCGGCATTGCCACACGCTCCATCGCCGTCACCATCCTCATACGTCACCACTGCCATCTGTAATATAAGGACTGTCAATCTCACCCTCACATTGCCATCATCTCAGAATCGCCCAGTCTCACTTCCACCTTTGTGGTCAACACTGCCAGCGTCACCAAGACCATTTCCACCATCACCATCACCATCATTCTCACCTGCGTCACAGCACTTCTGCCCCACCGCTACCGTTATCAACATCTCAACTCCCAACGTCCTCAGCGCGTCACCGCCATCTCAGCATGACTTAGAGGGCTTTGGAGGCAGTAAGTTGCGGGGGGAGGGAAGGGAACTCATTATTGTGACGGCAGCTGGGGAAACCAGAGTCCCCAAGTTCACCAACAATGCTCCATCCCCACCGCCAGCACATCCTCCAGTGTTACATGATTGCCACTCTGCGTTTGTCCGTCACCTCGGCTCTGCTGTCCTGCCAGGAGCGCTGTCGCCCTCTGTTTGCTTCACGGCCACACCTTGGAGACTGACTGAGGGTGGGTCCCTGAGGGCGCAGGCTGGGTTTTCTCCTCCATGTGTCTCAAATACCCAACACAGGGCCCAACACTGTCAGATAAGAATTAAACCTGAGACTACAGGTTGGAGCTGGGCCCCGTCATGTCAGGAATAGTCGGCAACGTGAATTCCTCAGCCAGGATGGTTGTCAGGTGATGGCAGCCCCCAGCAATGAAGTCCACCTTCACGGGGGCGGCCAAGTGAGCAAGCCCTCATCCCCCGCAGCCCGAGTGCCAGTAATCAGTCCAGCTGAGTAGAAGCATTTGACTTAATTTCATACCTCAGTAGGCATTCAGATGGAACACGGAGCTACCCGCCAGCCCTTTGTTTAGCTGAGCCCTGGCACTGTCACCCCTTAACTCATCCCTGCAGGGACTTCTGACTGTTCAGATGCAAACGCATCCCCAGCCCCCTTGTCTCTGCATTGCCTGCATGACTGTGCACGCATGCATCACACACATGCATGCATCACGCACTGGCATCACACATCACACACATGCAAACACATGCACACATGCATCACGCACATATACACATACTATGCACATGCTCACACATACCACACACACGTGCAGCAGAGCCTTCAAAGTCTCAGAACACAGCAAGGAAACAGCCCTGGGGAAGAGTCATGCCGGGTGCAAAGGGCCCTGGGAGCCAGAAGACCTGCCCTGCCCTGTGCATTCAGGTAGAGATTCCTTTCCCGGACCTCAGTTTCTCTACTTTTCCATTTTTCTAAAAGTATCTGTTAGGAGCCTACTCAGTGCCAAGAGCATTGTGGGTGTGGCCCGGGGAGAGCCTCTCTCTTGTATGTAGGTCAGCTGGTTCCTGCTTGCTCTGCTCCCACCCTGTGGGCCCGGCTGGGTGTGGTCATGAGGTGGGCTCAGGCTGGGCTGGATCAGAGATGGGCCTGGCGTCAGGAGGGGGTGTCAGAAGAGGGGGCACTGCACCCACTGGTAGAGGCAGGAGAGTGTGGGCCCGCGGGAGTGGAGGTGACATATATCTTGGCACACGCCTGGCAGGTGCGGTCCTGCTGGGGGTGGCAGAGTGGTCCCTGGGCATCTGGAGAGCAGAGGTCAAATGCCAGCCCATTCCCAGGCCCCTTGGGTCAGAGGACAAAGGTTCTTGGCGGCAAGCCGACGTGGAAGTGGACTGGCTGTGTCATCACAGCGTAAATCAGCTCCTGTTCCCAGTTCTTTTCCTCCCTGTGCTTGGAAACACATCCAGACTGCCCCACTCCTCGCTAGCGCAGGCCCGGTTTATTTCCCCAGTGGTTGCTGCTGGCTTGACCATCGAATGGCTTTGGCCGGTGGATGTGAGCTGGCGAGATAGGAGGCTTGGTCGCTGTGTTTCTGTCATCTGCCGTGGGAAGAACGATCCTGGCAGCCACGGGTCGCACATGAGAGGCACGGAGCGGGCTGACAGCACACGGGCTGGGAACAGATGCCCCCCTCCCCCAGACTCCCTGCAGGCCCGAGAGCCAGGAAAAGGAACCTTCCTCATAAATCACCGAATTAGGAGGATGGTTTGTTACAAAACATTATCGTAGCAGAAACCTGACTCATACACAGGCTTTTATGCCCCTGAGAAAATACTTCCACCTTCCTGAGCCTGATTTTCATCCTTTGTAAAGATAACAATACGAACATAGTGCTGCTGGGAAAATTCGGTGCGATTCTGTCTGAGCCTCTGACACTGGAAGCGGCTCAGAACCCCCAGAGCTCTTGGTCAGCTGCTGCTTCTCCAGCCACCAGCTTAGAGTTTGCAGGGCCTCCAGCCACCATCCCGCTGTGTCCTCACGGGGCGGCGGAGGAAACCAGGGCCCAGTGGGCTGAGGGGAGTTGCCCACGGCCAGTGGGTGGTGTCACACAGCCAGGTCTCAAGCCGCAGCTGCGCTCCGTCCCCAGCTCACGATGGGCTGAAGCGGGCGCCCGTTTCCCTCCCGTGCTGGCACCCTGGGTGTCTCTCTCTGGCTGCAGTAAATGAAGATGTATGGGGCCGGACAGATGCATAGAACGCCCGGGAGATGCTCCCCGGGTGCAATTCCCCGAGGTCTTGGTGCACCGAGGCTCGTCCCGGGGGCTCCCGCCTGGCAGACAGAGCTGCGCAGCTGACCCTCCACTCGGGATGGGGGAAGGGTCGTGTCCCAGCCGGGAAGGGCCGCCCCTGCGGTGTCTGTTAATGAGGGGGGCTTACAGAGATGGGACCTGGGCACCTGCCTCCACTGTCCCTTCTGGTCTCCTCCCTTCTCCACCAACACTCCTGCCTCCCACAGGTCAACTCCATCCAGACACAGGGCGATTAAATCAGGGTCCTGTCAGGCTGATGGATGAGCTGAACGGACTGGGTGTTTGGACAGTGTCCAGCGAGGACGGCGCCTCACACAGAAGGCACAGTTGATAAGTGCGTGTCACCACTTTCATGCGACAGTTGGGTCCCACGGTCTGTCATTCCCTTTCTGATCTTTGACGTCCACTGCCAGGTGCCGGCCACAGTGCTGGGGACAGACGGGTCCCCGTCCTTCTGGAGCTTGAGGTTTGATGGGGGGCCGGGGACAGAAAATCAACAAAAAGCCCAGCAAGCGGCCGTAAGTGGTGGTGACACCACAAAACTGGGACCACGGGGGGCTTGAGGGCAGCAGAAGTGGACAGTGTGTCAGCTCGGCACACGTGGTCACTGAGTGTCCACGTATTTCACCGCCAGCTGGATGGGGCTCACAGATGATGCAGCCCCCGGGCTGGTCCAGTGGAGCTCGTGGGCTGGGGGAGCGGACGTGGCTGTGTATGCTCACTTCCTGTGTGTGCTGCGGGTTACAGGGAGGGACAGTGGCTGCGGGGGCCAGGTCCCTCCCCAGGAGGGAGAGGGTGTCCTAGGCAAGGTGCTGCTCAAGCTGACGTGGAAGAGGGGAGGTGCTGACTCTGCCTACCTGGGGGGTGGAATTTGCCTCCTGGCCGTCCCCACACACATGCTCTGGGCTCAGGGACCATCTCTGATCTCTGCCAGCCCACCCGTGAAATGGGCAGTGTGAGTGTGATCGCCTCCAGGGCCCCGTTTGTACCCAGAGTCTGACCTGTGGCGGTGAGGTGGGTGGCAGGCACCAGGGCCTGTGGCAGCCCCCCTCCCCCGAGGGTCTGCGACTTGGCGGTGGGTGCCGTTCCCACACACCTGAGAAGTCAGGCGAGGTGGAGGTCGGACCCCACAGATGCCGAGTTTCCTTAGGGAGGACCAGGGTGGTGACGCCAACACTCAGCCGCGGTCCTTGGTGACCAGAGCGTGGGGTCCAGGATGGAGACCCTCGCTTGAGTGGAAGCTTCTGGCAGGAGCAGTCGAGGGGCACCTGCCCCGCCTGCCAGCTGCCAGGTGGGTGTGCAGAGAACGGGGCTGGCCTTGTGAGTCCCGTGGATGAAGTTTTACCAGGACACAGCTGTGCCTGTGTGCTTGCCTGTCATCCATGCCTGCTTTAGGGCTGTAACAGTGGAATTGAATAATCATGACAAAGGATGGCTTGCAAAACCGGAAGCATTTACTGTGTGGACCTTCAGAGAAAACGTGAGCCGGGCCCTGGTCCTGGGCACATGGGCGCTGGGGGGAGGAGCAGGTTCCAGATGGGTGAAGGAGGGGTTTCGTCCACCCAGGGGAGCTGGGGGTGTGATCCCAGGGGTGGCGGTTCTGATCAGGCCAGGGGCCCCTGGGAAGACTATGCTCCACCCTGTCACAAGGACCTGAGGGCTTGCCTTGTGTCTGAGGCTCTCCGGGACCCCCAAAGTCTCTGAAGGTTGGTGGACACGTTGTCCCCACAAGAGGACATGGGTCAGTGAGTGCCACCAGCCCTGGCAGGTCCTGGAGCACATGCAGCCCCGAGACGTCCGCACACCTGGAGGAGAGAAGCCATGGCTGCAGTCGGGGCAAGGAAGCTGCTCTTGCAGACTAAATAATTTGTCTTGAAACGAATATTCCAGAAGGAGAGATGAAGCAGGAATCTTCCGGAAGAAGGGAAAATGCTCCCGGCCATCCTCTGACTTATCACATCCGCACACTCCAAGCTGCATTTCAGGGAGGCGGGGGTGTGAGCAAGGGGCACCTCTGCTCTGCTCAGGGTCCTGCTGGGGCGACCTTAGGAGAGTCATTCAGCTCCAGAGTCTGGCTGCAATGCTGAGGCCTCCTGGCCCCCCTGCAGGGCTCAGGCTGGCTCTTCCCTTGGGCCCAGCTGGGTCTCCTGGTCCCAGAGGCAGGAGAGGCTTAGCAGGTGTGCAGGTGCCCAGGTGCACAGAGGGTCCGCCCTGGCCATGGCCCCTCTGAGCTGGATCCCCATCTGTGCGTCGCGGCGATGACAGCACCGGCTCAGGGCTGTCGGGGGCCTCGCGTGTCCCTAGTTGGCTGAGAACAGCCAGTTCACAGGCGGCAGAGGGCTGTGTGCATTGCAGTCCCGGGCACCGAGGCTGCATCTTGTCACTTAGGACTCTACCCTGAAGGTGACGAGAGAGGCCTGAGTCTGCTCTCTGGCTCCCCGCCCCCCGTCTTTTCCTGGGAGGAGGAGGGCAGGGCAGGCCACTGCTATGGGGGGCTGGCCTCCCGGCCCTTTCCCATCTTTTGCTTGGGTGGCTTTATGCTCCCTTACGGGGGAGTAAACAGAGTCAGAGCAGCCTGCCCAAGGCCACGGAGCTCAAGGGGGATGCGGCACGTGGCACATCAGCCTCATCCCGTGGCGTCCCTCTGGGGCGGTAGAGGAGGGTCTTGGCTTTGAGGGTCCTTGCACCAGCTGGGCGTCGGAGAGACAGCGTACAGGGAGGGGAAGAGCCCGGGGCTGACCGCCTCCCCTCCTTCCCATCTTCTCTAAGGCCTCAAGTAACCATTTACATTTAGTTAGAGCAGCAGCCACCTGTGTGTTGCCACTGTGCTAAAGGCTGGAACAAGCGGGAGGAGTGGCCAGCACTGTCCGCGGGGGGCGGGGCTGAGGACAGACGGCCGCGAGCTGGTGAGGGCCCCAGAATGACCTGGCAGCTGGAGTCGGCCTTGGACCTCCCACAGGAGCCCAGAGATGCATCAGGATTCCCGTTCGATAGGCGGAGAAACCAAGGCTCAACTCACAAAGAGCAGCAAACAGGTGGGCGCCGGGCTCCAAGCCCCGGTCTGGGCAGCGTGGCCCCACCTGCCCTCGCCCTGATAACCGAGGCTGGGCTGGCGTGGGTTTGGAAGGAAAGAAGCAGCCTCAGATGGCGAGCTGGCCCTGCCCGGTCACACGTGGGGAGGGGCAAGGTGGAGCTCAAACTCCCGCTCCGGGTCTGGGACTGCCCCTCCACACCCCGCCTGGCTTCCGTGTCAGCAGCTGACACGTGACAGGGAGACCCCAACCCCTCAGCCACCAGTGCTCCAGCTCTGTGTGGTGGGCTAGGGGAGGTTGTCTCCAGACCAGCTCACACAAGAGCCGGCCATTCTGCAGGGCAGTGGCAGGCAGTGGTCTCCACCATTGCTGTCAGAGAAGGAAGCCAGCTCATCTTGAGGGAATCAGGGAAGCCCTCTGGAGGAGGTGCTGCTAAACAGGGCATTGACATTGGGGTAGAATCTTGGTGGAGAAAAATGATGGGAGAAAGGCATCACAGAGAGAAGACACAGCGTGGGCAGTGGTCCCAAAGCAGGAGGGGCAGCGTGAGTTCAGGAGACAGTGAGTGGTCCAGTTTGGCTGTGGGAAGTGGTGTAAAGTTGTTGTAAGTGATGAGATTGGACAGGAAGACTTGGGCCTGGCAGTGGAGAACTTTATCAGGCACAGGTGTTTGAGTCTAATTTGGCAGATAATTGGAAAACGAGGTGCTCAGAGAGCAAGGACCACTACTTTTTAATCTTTTTATCCTCAGTACCTGGTACATCGGAGCATATCCGGGGCTCAATTAATATTCACTTAGTGGATAGTCGATGGATGGATGGATGGGTGAAGGGATGGATGGTGGATGGATGGATGATGGTGGTGATGAAAGTTGGGAGGTAGGAGTGGACAAATGGGTGGTGAATGATGGAAGATGAATGGGCAAACGGTTGGAGGGATAGGTGATGGACAGATATAGGCATGGATGCACGCTGGGGTGAAAGAGTGGGAAGGCAGGCAATGGGTGGGTTGATGGATGGATTAATGGGTGGATGGATGGGTGGGTGGGTGGATGGGTGGGTGGATGAATGTACATTGTGGATCCTGCAGTTCCTAGAACCAGCATAGATGGAGGAAAGGGGTGAATTATTTGGGGTTGCCACTTACCAGAGATAATCACATCACTTCCCATAAGGGGTGCTGGAGACCCTCCGTTCAGATGCAGGCTTTTACCTCTACACTGTGTACTTGGAAGCCTAAATTCCTTCATAAATGTGTCCCTGCATATTTGGGGTTAGTGTCCTAGATGTATTTTTTTTCTTTTAATCACTGAAATGCTGTCAGGAAAGTCACTTAAGGCTTGTGTGTGTGTGTTAGAGAGAGAGAGAGAGAGAGGAGAGAGAGGAGACAGGAGGGGGGAGAGAGAGGGAGAAGAGGGAGGCGGGGTGGGGGGTGGCCAGCCCCACAATTCTCCTCCAGGCTGTTGGTGGGGAATCCTCGGCCCGGCAGTCTGGCTCCTGATCGGGGACTCGGAGCCCTGAGCCTGGTGAGGCTTCTGTTTGATGGGTGCCGGCTCCCCAGGTGGGAGCTGCCTGTCTCACCTGTGAGCCCTGGGCCTGTGCCTGGGCTGTGGCTGTGCCTTCCCCCGGGGGCTCTGTCCCTGCATGGTCTCTGGCTGGCTCAGGGCAGTCAGCTTCCTGTCCGAGGACTGCGTGACACACAAACTGCTGCTCCACGGCCACTGCCCGCGGCGTTCGCTCTCTCTTTGGCCGGCTAGCCGCACCCTGACCCCGAGGGTGGTGGAGGCCTGGGGAGGGGTGCAGGGGGCGTGGTACCTAGGGGGTGGCACCCCAGGAGCCAGGCCAGGCACCTCGGGAGGAGGAAGAGCCGTCTGCATGGGTGTTCAAGGTCCCTGCAGAAGACAGCGGGCGTCCTAGGTGACAGACGGGTTTGGAGCCCACGTGGCTTTGAGTCCCACCTGTACCCCTTTGAACTGGGACCACCTCCTGTCTCTGCCAGGACAGCCTCTGCTCCCCAGCCCCCACTTCCAAGCTGGGCCCAGGGCCTGTCTCCGAGCAGACACACCGCCGTGCTCGTAAGGCCGGTGGCCGGCCAGTCGGGGGACTGAGCGAGGCCACAGGCCCCTGAGCCCGCGGGGAGGGACGTGGGACCGCAGGTGGATGGCGTGTGACTGCGGCCCACCCGTAGCCCCAACTGTCTTCTTAGCTGTACTTTGAATTCTTACTTAATGGTATATGAAGTTTTCTGCAACAGTAATGGATATATCCGATAAGGTAACAGAGGGACCATGGTGACCCGTGATAAGATTCAATGACTTATGAGAAGTAACAGTTTAAATAAGCTGTGTTTTTTTTTTGCGGTACGCGGGCCTCTCACTGTTGTGGCCTCTCCCGTTGCGGAGCACAGGCTCCGGACGCGCAGGCTCAGCGGCCATGGCTCACAGGCCCAGCCGCTCCACGGCATGTGGGATCTTCCCGGACCGGGGCACGAACCCGCGTCCCCTGCATCGGCAGACGGACTCTCAACCACTGTGCCACCAGGGAAGCCCCTAAGCTGTGTTTTTAATAATAAAAAACAACTTCCCACCCTCAACAGCCCCGTGAGTGGGTCGGCCCCTTCCGCCCACTTTTCGGAAGAGGGGCAGTGAGGACAGGCTGCGTGGCCCCATGCCGCTTGCAGCCGAGGACCAGAGCCGGAGGACGGGCATTAAGGGCCATTGGCGACCCCTCCGTCCTTGGTCTCTGCAAGCCCTGCAGGCCTTCCCTGGCAGCGCCTGCCCTTTCTGCTGACAGCGGCTCCAGAGCAGGAGGCCAGCTGGCTGGGAGCCGTTGGGCAGCATGAATGTTTGATTTGCATGGGGCTGCATGTCACTGTGTTAATTAAAGTTTGATGGCATTGGTAGCAGAGAGCAGGTGGGAAGAGCACGTCCAGTTTGGGGCAGTGGTGCGTTATGCCTTCGTGTGTCACTGGCCGAGGCCCTCAAGGGATGGGGAGCGGCCAAGTTTAGTTGCTGGAGCACATGCAGCATTTCCCTGAGCCGGCGGCCGGAGGGCACCACGCCCACTGCTGCCCTCTCCAATGAGCCTTCCCGATGCCCGTCCTGTCTGGGCTCATCCGGCCCATTCACACCTCCCGTCTTTGCCCTGGGTTATCCCTGCCGGCCTGTCCTGGCCTAAAACCCCAGGGGCCCCTCCCTCAGCAACGTGGCTCCTTCTGGGCCCTGTGTGCCCTACACTCGGGTCCCAGGGTGGGGCCGGCCCAGGGTGTCAGCACAGAGCATCCCATCGGCGTGGATCCTGGCCTCACCTGCCTGCGACTCACACCTCAGCCCTCTCACTGGACAGCTCGGGGGTGGCAAATGGGCTGTGCCCGTGGGCCCGTTGATGGACGATGGTTGGCCGCAGCGCTGGGTTAAGAAAGGTGCTGAGGCTGCGTCTGGGCTGCGGGGGAAGGCAGAAAGCAGAGGGTCAGTCCCTTCCTGACCTCCACCTTCTCCAGTCCCTTCCCAGGGCCCCTGAGCCCAGCGAGCACTTCTGTTTGCAGAAGGACCAGCCCCCAGAGAGAGGAGAGGCAGCCCGGGCCTCCCCACCTGGGCGCGAGGTGACAGGCAGGTGGCCGGGAGCTCTCACTCCGGATGGGTCCCTGTGTGAGGTGGACAGCGCTTCACTTGAATTTTATCTCAGATTCTTCTCTCTGGGTCTCTGACGCAAGCCCCAAGCACACCTGGGCATATCTGGAGATCTCCTACAGAGGGGGGAACGAAGACCCCATCTCCCTTGGTGCGGCTCTCTCCCCCTCCCCGCTCTTCTCCCCACCCCCTCCCTCTAAGAGAGCTGCAGCCTGGCCGTCCAAGGGCCGTGTTTGGCCTCAGGTACAGTGTCCCTGCGGACCGCAGTGTGACTTCCACAGATGAAGGTTTGCCCGTGCTCAGGCCGCGGGCTGTTAAGGTTCAGTCCTCATCACTCCTGGCCCTCATTTTCTGGCCGGGCTCACAGCGGGGGTCTATGTTCCCGTGCCCCGGGTGTAACCCAGAAAGAACCCAGAGGGAGACTCAGTGGAGGACGGGGAGGGGCATGGGGACAGGCTGCCCAGTGCGGCCCCTTCTCACTGGGGGAAGGCCCCTGGAGGGGGTTACTTCTGCTGGGCCGTAACCACCCAGCGGAAGGGCCATGGGGAAACACCCTTCCCACCCAGGACCAGCACTTGGGGGTTGGCTGATGGCTCCAGGCGCTGGTTGACTTGTGTCACCTAGAAATATTTGTTGAAGTCCTAACCCCAGAACCCGTGAGCGTGACCTTACTTGGAAACAGTGTCTTCGCAACTGTAATCAAAGGAAGAGAAGGTCCTCCCGGGGTGGGGGGGCCCCCAAATGCAATGACCTATCCTGCTAAGAAGATGAAATTGGACACGCCAACAGGGAGACATCCTGTGAAGCTGAAGTCAGAGGCTGGGTGTCGCGTCTGCCAAAGGGGCGCTGGGAGTGCTTGTGGCCACCAGGAGCTGGACAGACCCTCCCTCAGGGCCTCCAGAGGGAGCCAGCCCTGCTGGCACCTTGACTCAGGACTTCTAGCCTCCAGGCCCAGAGAGAGTAGATCTCTATT
Source organism: Monodon monoceros (assembly GCF_005190385.1). NCBI lineage: Eukaryota > Metazoa > Chordata > Mammalia > Artiodactyla > Monodontidae > Monodon > Monodon monoceros. Next base: position 358,802 of record NW_021703770.1, read on the forward strand.
GTTTGAAGCTGCCCAGTTTGTGGTAATTTTATGACAGCCGTTCGGGCCGGGTGCCAGCCTGGCCTCCATCACCTTCTGGTTACGTTGACAAGCAGGAGCGCCGTCCTTGCTGCAGCTCTGTCACTGCCACCCTGTCCCTTGCCTCTCACACACGGCGACTGCACATCTGCTTTGTGCCCTGGGCTGGGGCTCCCTGGGTCTCGTGATCCCCATGGCAGTTTCTGAGAAAGGGACGATGGCCTCCGTTTCCTGCCGTCGTTCTGCCGCTAAGAGGCCCCACTGAGCTCTGTCTAGATGGTAACTCAGAGGCTACCCCGCCGCCTGGCCCTCCAGTTCCCCGCCTGCCATCTGTCCTGGGTGGGACCCACTCCCCTGGGCTGGGACGGCCACGGTTGGGTGCGTGGACTCGCCCCGTGTGCAGGCGCTGGGCATGGGCTGCAGTGGGGTGACAGCATCCGTTTGCTGAGTTCTTTGTTCGCGGCGGAAAGACGTGCCCAGATGTGACAGTGTAGTAGCACCTGGCTGGGCAGCTCCCTGGGATCCCCAGGTGAGCTGTCGATCGGGCTGCTCCTCCAGCCACTTGCTATCTGGCTTTATTTTGCTGTAATAGCGGGGAAGATGCAGTTGGTAATGACCCATGACAGCTGCTGTATTGATATTCCCAGTCTTGAGGAGAGAGAGAGAGGAAAAAAAAAAAAGAACACTTGATAAAAGTATGATTGAAGATTAATAGTTGTCTGGTGACGATTCACAATGATACAGGCTGTAAAGAGATTACTTGTCTGCAGAGCCGAATTGATCCCAGCTGCGGAGAAGCTGGTGTTTCAGAGTGGGCACCGCTGGGCAGGGAGCTACTGGGTTCCGCCGTGTGGGCCGAGGGACAGCCCCAGGGCTGGTGGCAATATCAACGGCCCTTGGCCAGCGGCTTGGAAGCTTCCCAGCTTGGGAGGGCAGATGGAAATTGCTTCGGAACTGGTTATTTATTTATATGCCACCATGTTTCAGAAAAGATTTAAAGAGGCTTAGAAATTGCTTTGTCTAAGAAGCTCCTAGTAACCCGCAAGGCTCTTGCCCAGCGGTGCAGCAGGTCCTGTGGCATCAGAGTGCCCGGCAGGGGAGGCTGAGCCAGGAGTCAGACCCAGGGCCTAATGTTGACAATAAGGAACCCGGGTCCCATTGGATCGAAGGGACCTCAATGTCATGTGGTACTTGGGTGGAAAAGCCAGGACTGAAAATCACTCCCTCATTCATTCATTCGAACCCTGCATCTTATATGAACATCAGAAGAAACCAAGAAGCCTGGTTACAAATTGGGACACGATGCCTTTCTGCAAACATAACCAAGGAAAGATCCACATCCCGAATACAGAGGAGGCCCCTCGGCCAGTGAGGACGGGAAGAGAGGCTCTGTCACTGGCCATCGCGGGAGGCAGGTCAAAGTCCCGGAAGATGTGATGGCGTCTGTTTAATTGGTGAAAATTACAAGTTGGAAATGGAGATTACCTGGATGGGGGGAGCAGGGGAAAGGAATACGGGGGACAAAGGGTTAAGTGCAGGTTGCCGCGTGGCTCTGTTTTGCTGGTGGGGTTATGAGTGCTTATTGCATTTTAGAAATAACAGAGTAAGTAAGTGTGTTAGTTCCCCGTGGCCACCAAACAAATTGGCACAAACTGGGTGGCTTCAAACAATAGAAATTCATTTTCTCCCAGTTCCAGAGGCCAGGAGTCAGGAATCAAGCTGTTGGCTGGATGTGCTCCTCTGAAGCCTCCAGGTTTTGGCTGGATGTGCTCCCTCTGAAGGCTCCAGGTGTTGGCTGGATGTGCTCCTCTGAAGGCTCCAGGGGAGGGTCCTTCAGCCTCTTCCAGCTTCTGGTGGCCCCAAGGGTTTCTCGGCCATGGCAGCATCACTCTAGTCTGTGTTTCTGTCTTTACATGGCCTTCCCCGCATCCCAGGTGTCCCTCTGCGTCTGGCTCTCTTCTATGCCTGACTGCAGCCATTGGAATACGGGTCTGCCCTAAATTTAGAATTATCTCATTTTGAGATCCTTAATTACATCAGAAAAGACCTCTTTTCTGAATAGGGTCCCACACAGAGTTTCTGGGGTTTAGGGCATGGGCATATCTTGGGGGACCCATCCCACCCACTGCAGTAAGTGGGTGAGGAAATGGGTGGGGGATGGGTACGGACAGCTTTGGAAACGGGTCACGTGCAGAGCATTACGGTTAATCTGGGGTCTCTTAACTTAGAGCAACCACAAGAGGCAGACTCTTTATCTGTCTCCCCCCGCGAGGTCCGCGGGTGTGTGTGAGAGGATGAGGTCCTTCTCCTAAGGGACCGTGACCAAATCTCTGAGCTCAAGACCACCTGCCTGGCTGGGTCTGCAGGTCTCTGAATATCAAGGGTTTGCTACTCAACCAGGGTTCTCTGTGCAGAAAGCACACAGCCACTTCTGAGGAGGCTTTGTCCTGTGGGATGTGCACGTGTGTATATGTGCATGTGTGTGCATACATGTGTGTTGATGTGTGTGGCTTGTGCGTGTTTGTAGGTGTGCATGTGTGTTGTGTGTGCACACATGTCTGTGATATGTGCATGTGTATGCATGTGCATAGTTGTGCGTGCGTGGCGTGTGTACACACGCACAAGCGTGTGCATATGTGTGCGTGCATGTATGCGTGCTTGCATGTGTCCAAGGTGTACGTGTATGTGATGGGTGCATGTGTGTGCACACCCACGTACGCGTGTAGTGTGCAGCTTTGCATCCTCGGTGTGGTGGAGGAGGCCCGACCTGGAGACACAGGGTCCCAGCAGCATTTCGAGGCGCCAAGGCTCAGGGAGGTGGAGCGTGGCTCTGGGTCCCTCGTGGGCTCGGTGGCCTCCTGACCTGAGCACTCGCTGTGCAGCCCCACTTCCCTCTCCCAGCCTGTTCATTTATATTTCTTTGTTCTAGTTTATGAATCTTCATAAGCTGCCTTAAATCCTTTTTGAACAAGGCAGGGCATAAAGAGATAAATAAATAAAAACCCCATGCTTCCAATTTTAAAACGTCTTTCCCAGGGCCCCCTCGTTCCGGGAATGATCCATTTATCACCTGTGACAACTCCCCATCCAGGCCCCAGGCACTTCTGGGCTCAGAAAAATGAGCTGGTTCAGAAGCCGGGTTTTGTCGTACTGCTAACATTTACTGAGCGTCTTCCAGGTCCCGACACCGCAGAGGGGAGGTATCAGTGAGCGCTGACCCCACAGCTGGGCCCGGGGACCGGGGGCTGGGGCCTGGGAGGTTCCGGGCTGACCGAGCCCCCTGCACCACATGCTCTGCCTCAGCCGACACTGTGGCTGGACGGCAGCCGGGGCTCCAAGCCCATCAGAGGCTACAGGCGTGTACCGCATCCCCTGCTAACAAACAACTAGTGCTTATTGAGAACCTACTGTGTGCAACCTAGGGGCTGCGCGCACACCACAAGGGCCGTCTCCCAGGGAATAGCTTTAATCGTGTCCTGCCTTCGGCCTCCCCAGCGCTGAGAGCCTTCAGAACCGGACTCAGTTTTACGCACTGGAGGCTGGCAGGGCTCCGCGGCGCAGAGAAGGTGTCAGTGAAGGCACTTGCTGATTGGTTAGTCGATTGGTTGATCTGTTGAGAAACCAAGAAAGTCAAACTGTTAAGTAGAGGCTGGACTAAAAGGTGAGCAAGTTTCTTTATCAGAAAGACCAGGATGTGTGTGTGTGTGCGTGTGTGTGTGTGTGTGCGTGTGCGTGTCAACATCTGGGCAGGATCATTTTTGCCCTTACACTGATGCTCTTCTTGGTCCCAGATGGAAATCAACAGGCAGCTCCTTCCACTGTGAAAATAGCACGCGTGTGAGTGTGTGTGAGTGTGTATGTGTGTTGAAGGTGGGACGTGTGACACTGTCTCAGTTCCACCAGGATTCAAGGTCATTCTCAGTGCGTCCCCAGTTTGGTCCTATTTCAGGGGTGGGAGGAATCCCGAAATAAATTACGGCACCCAAGGCCCTTTTCTGAGATGAAGGGCCCCTCCTTGGTGCAGGCATGACCACCACCCCCAGCCTGTGTTCAGTCTCATGTCAGAGGCTCTGGGTGAGTGATGCAGATAACATATCAGGGACCCAGGAGCTGCCGGAGCTCGGGCACCATATTTCAGAAATAACCACACAACTTATTTTGTGGTTTATTAGGGGGAGCACACATTTTGGCCGTATGGACTTCTGTTCCGTGAGCTGTGGCTGCTGGCCGTGTCATGGCTGGGCACATACACAGTTGTGCTTGGCTGATCGTATTGGGGATGAAGAGATGGGATTCTTGAACATTCGAGCTTTGCTGAAACAGACGCTCAATGAATGTCTATTGATGAAGTAATTGAGAAGATGGCTGTTTGTGGCCTGGGTGGATATGGGTTTTTGGTTACTCCAGCTGCCCTTGGCATTGACCTTGGACGGGAGACCCACGGTGCTGTGGAAACATGTTGGCGTGGGGTTAGGACTGGGTTCTGGGCCAGACCCTGGTGTATCCGGGCTCTGTTTCCTAGGACGATTTAATCAGTTTCTCTGTCCCTCAGGGTCCCCACCTGTGAAAACAGGGTCTTGGCAGTAACGTCTGTCTGGTCCACCTAATGACGCTGCTTCAAGGACTCAGTGTTTAAGTGCTGCAAAGCCCAAATGCTACAGAACTTCAAATGGGTAACATGGGGCATTTTCTCCAAAGATGCGTCTAATCATTTTTTTACGCAGGATGAGGAGTAATCAATGCCAATTAAAAAACCCACACACATTTATCATATTAGCACATGAAATATATTTGTGGCAAATGCACAGAGCTGCAGTTGGGGGGCTGGGGCCAATTATTAAGTGGACAAGCCCTGAGATAGCCATGGACTCCAGCTTTCCTTGCGTGTGAAGTGAGGGGTGAAGCTCAGTGGCTTGATTTCAGGCCCATCAGACTTGCGGGGATCAGGGTTCTGTTTTCATCTCGTGGGGATGGTGCCTTTTTCCACTTGAATGGAGAGTCCAGGGAATCTGGTCCCAGACACTTTCCCAGCCTCACCTCCAACTTATCCTCCTATACTTGCCTCCCCCAGGGGACTCGCAAGGCTGGTCACCGCTGTTTCCAGACCTGCCCCAGCCCTCCCACTTGGAGAAATGGGAGAATAAATCTACCTGGTGGGGTGACCTGAGGATGATAAGCAGGAAGGTGGGATGCCGAGCACAGAACCTAAAATGTAAGAGAGTTGATGCCCCACATGGGCTTCTGCTCATCTTGTATCAGCAAGGATGCGGTTGACAGGCTGTGGAGAAACACAGAGATGCTGGTGGTCCCCTGGTAAGGAGGGGTCACAGACAAAGGTGTGGGCAGTGGGTGTGGCTCAGCTGAATCCAGGCTGGGCCACCAATGAAATGCACAGCCTTTGGAACATTTCCTGGACGCTCTGAGCCTTGGTTTGTTTATCTCTAAAATGGGTGTAGTGGGTTGAAATGTGCCCCCCCCCCAAATATGTCCAAGTCCTAACCCTGGGTACCTGTGAATGTGACCTTATTTGGAAGTGGGTCTTTGCAGATGTAAGTTAAGATGAGGTCAGTGTGGAGTGGGGTGACCACCCATCGATGTGACTGTGTCCCCATCCTCCAGGTCTGCAAGGCCACAGATGCTATGGGGGAGGAGTGGCTTCTTTTAAATCCCTTCCTGGTGAGGTGGTCTTCAGAAGAAGACAGAGGATTCCAGCCAGACCCCAGCACCCCACCCCGCTTAATGCTTCTTACTGGCGTTTATCCATGATTACTTAGTCACTCAAAAATTTACTCTGGGTCAAGATAATACCAAGGGCAGGGAGAGAGAAATGTTGGGGCTTGCAGTCTGGTGGGGTCACAGAACGGAAGCAGAGGACCTTTCTATGATGTGCCAAGTGCAGCACATGAAATATACACGAGGCATCCCGAGAGCGGGAGCAGGGCGTGGAAGTGAGCTGGACGCCGGGGCAGAGTCCCTGCAGGGACGGAGAGTGTGGCAGGTGATGGAGACCAGGAAGGCGTGGCACTGGAGGCCAGCCTGTGACAGGGGTGACAAGACGCCGGTGTCACAGGAGCTTTGGGATCCGCGGTGATGCAGCTTTACGGAGGGCATTTCTCGGAGGGCCTCGTGCCATGAGGGAGCTGGGGCTCTATGCCCTAGGCGGCCATCAGCATCAAAGTTTGGGCGGGGGTGGGGGGGGTCTGGAAATGCAGATTCCTGCCACCCCGGAAACAAAGGGCGCGGCCCCTGCTGGCTTGTGGGTCGGTCCTGATGGGACTGAGTGGTTCTGCTTGGACCGTGGAAAAGCCACAGCCTCAGGACGTGCCCCAGGATCAGGCAAGAGTCTCCCCAGATCCCACGATGGGGCTTTTCATGTCACGTCCTAACCCGTTTCCCCGGACTTTTTTCTTGGTTGTCAGACTTTGGCTTTTCACTCTGTCACAGTGCCTGCTACCTCCCATGCTAACTGTGTGACCTGGGGACAAATGCACGGGCCTTCTGAGAGCACGTGGTGTGGGGCCCGCAGCGCAGCATCAGCCCGGGGCCCCAGGTGACGCTCAGACCTGAGACTCTCCCCGCTCCCATGCACAGAGGCAGGAGAGGCAGGCAGAGGCGAGGCCTCTGGAGAAGGACCTGGCCATCAGCGGTTCAGGGGACACCGGACATGAATTCGTCGTCAGCTGTGCCGTACCTGCGGAAGCCTTCACGATTCCTGGTGCAGCAGAACCGGGCACTGTTTTCCTCCCATCGGGAAGGGGCCGGGAGGAACGGTTGGAAGTTTCCTCCTTCGAGACAGACGCTCCTCTCAAGGGCTGGGGTGACAGTAACGGATTTCGGAAAACGGCCTTAGGGAAATTCTTTTCTCTTACTCCCTAAGCAGAAGGTAACATTTGTTCATTCGGCTCAGGTTAAATCGCCATATTAATTATTCAAGAGACTTAATGCGCTCAAACCAGAATCCATGTACCGGATCTGGGGGGAACCGGAAACGAAATCGATGGGTCCAGAGGCCTTGAGAACTAATGAATAATGAAGTCTCCTCCCCCTTGGAGTGAAACTGGGAAAGAAAATTTACACGATGTGCAGACATGACAGATAACAGAGACAGCGGATAGACAGACAGATGGATGACAGATGGGAAGAGAGGGAGACGGGTTGATAACTAGATAGGTGATAAATAGATAGAATGGCAGACAGACAGATGATAGATAGATAAAAGAGAGACAGAGACAGACCGAGAGGGGACCTGGGGCCGAGTCCAGCTGAGTCTCTTTGTCCTGACACCCGGCTCAGCTGTGGTCGTCCGCGTCAGGAGTCACGGCACTAATCGGGTTTAAAAGTGACTGCAATTTCACGCGTCTTTCAGCGTGACCCTGCGGGAGGGGCTGGGCCTCTGCGGTACCAGGGTGGGCTTCATGCCATCTATTTATATCCAAATCAATTCTCAGTCGCTTGCAGGACTCTGCTTAATCGAATCTCTTGTCCTTCATCCACCAAGATGAGACGTCCGACCCTGTGCTTCTGGGGGAGCTGGGCCCTTCTCCAGGTGGCTGAGCCACGGAGCCAAGGCAGCAAGTTTTCAGATTGGCTCAGTCTGCGGGGGCTTGTTCCTGGTACTTTTCTGATGGCCCAGTATTTATTAATGAACAGTCTTGCAAAGAGCCCCAGGCTGACCAGGTGCTGGGGAGAGTTGAGGGTGCCCCGCCGCCAGGAATGTCTGTCCAGTCACTGAACTTCTCGGAGGAGCCTGGGTGCCCTTTGCAGAAAGCGGGGGTCCTGTCACTCACTGCACGTCCTGGGCGCCGGGAGGGGAGGAGGTGGAACCTGCACGGCCCTTGAAGGGCGAGTGGAGAGCCTGCTGCCTCTGCTCAGAGGCTGGACCAGAAACCCGGGGTTCACAGTGGCCAGCTCTGGAGTCTCCTGGGCGCCTCAACATCCCTCCTTCCTCGTCAAAGCCTTCCGGGCATGTGCCAAGCACCAAGCTCACCACCGGTGGGGGAACACAGTCCCCAGGACCCCCCAGAGCATCATGGGGGCAACCACGGGCCTCGGCTGTGGAGCGGGGTGGGGAACGCAGCCGGGGTGTCCAGAGGAGGGGTCCCTCCGTGCCCCGCAAACCCTCCCCTTCTCTTTGCTTTCCTGGGTTTCCCCTTCCCTCCCCTTATCATTTCTCCTGAGCTGTCCCTGGGGCACCGCCTTGGTGGCTGGAGACCTGGACCTCTGCAGCCTCTGGAACCGTTGGGAACGTGGCTCGGGGATCAGCGACCCTGGGCTCCAGCCCTGCAACTACGTGGCCTTCTGACTTCCCTTTTCTTTTCTTTTTTTAAAAATGAATTTATTTATTTTATTTATTTATTTTTGGCTGTGTTGGGTCTTTGTTGCTGCACTCAGGCTTTCTCTAGTTGCAGTGAGCAGGGGCTACTCTTCGTTGCGGTGCGCAGGCTTCTCATTGCAGTGGCTTCTCTTGCTGCGGAGCACGGGCTCTAGGCGTGCGGGCTCAGTAGTTGCAGCATGTGGGCTCAGTAGTTGTGGCTCGTGGGCTCCAGAGTGCAGGCTCAGTAGTTGTGGCGCACGGGCTTAGTTGCTCCGCGGCATGTGGGATCTACCCGGACCAGGGCTCAAACACGTGTCCCCTGCACTGGCCGGCGGATTCTTAACCACTGCGCCACCAGGGAAGCCCTGACTTCCCTTTTCTAACCCTCAATGTCCTCATCTCTAACGTGGAATAACAAATGTGCTCACCGGGGAGAGCTGTTGTAGGGGCGGGGTGGGGGGTGAGATGATGACGGTAATAATAATGAAAGCCGCCAGGGCCTTAGCGCAGCCCCTGGCACAGAGGAGGTGCCTGATGGGAGTGTTCAGTTACCTGTTCTTGTCTCACAAATATTAAGGGATAATTTATCCAGGCTCAAGAGCTCCCCTATCTTCAGCGTAAGACACCAAATCCACACCTGTTGTGTGCTCCCCTGTGGCAGCCCCTGGGGCATCAGCACAGGGAAGAATTAGCTGTGTGGTTGGCTCTGTGTCCAGGATAACGGGGAGCCCAGGTCCCAGACCTGCCTGAGCAGCGAAATCACAGATCACGGGGGAGGTTTTAAAAGCAGAGGTGAGAAGGCTTTTCTCTCCTCCCGGGAGGAGGATGCTGCCCGAACGCTTGCGTGAGCCGAGCAACCCTTCACCACATCCGGTGTGTGTGTGTCGGGGGCAGGGGCGTGGAAAGGTTAGGAGAAGGGAATCATTCGCCCAGGTGGTGGGGGTGCACGTGGTGGAGCTGGGCTGTGACTCAGCGGTCACACATTCTGTAGGCATAGGCTGCGCTATTGAAACAGCCTCTGTGGGTGGAATCTGGTCCCTGGGGGCTGACAAAGTGCCCCAGGATGTGAACCCACAGCAGGAATGGCCAATCCAATGGGCAGGCGGGGTCGGGGAGCACTTGAGGAAGGAGAAAACCTCGATCTGCAGGATAGGAACTGGTGGCGTGACCACTGGGGAGCCATGAATCAGCAATTACATTCTTCCAGTTCCGGGTCACATTGAGCAGCCTTCAGCCATACCTGGGGCCTGCAGAACTCACCCACCATCCGTGGTAATGTTCTGTATTATTTCCGTTTTAATTAGAAGCAGTGGATCACACTTCTTACTCACCTGTCCTCCTCACCCCTAGCTCAGTGCTTCAGGTAATGCATCTCTTTAACGGGTGCCCTGGGGGCTTGCTGAAGGGGACAGCCTCATCTCACCCACGCACAGTTCCTACGGCTGCAGAGCGACCAGGGAACCAGTGGGCAGCAGAGGGCGCTGGGAGCACATGGCGCCCCTTGGGGGGGAAGCAGGAAGCAGTATGGTGGGGAGTTTACACGGCGTGGTCTGTAAGATGGCCTATAGTTCCCCATCCTCTTGGATCTCAGCAAGATTCTGAAAAATGTCCCCCGGGGGACTGCCTGAGAAGCACATGTTTATCTGATGAGTTACCTACGCTGGATGCCCTGAGTTCAGAGCACTTAGTCGGTACAACTTAGAAGGAAACCCACAGACCTCTTTTTTTTTCTCTTTTCACGCAGCACCAGACTTACACCCACCAGTAAGACACCCTGGGGCAGAGATGGCCACCCATTCACCAAAAAACATGCTTCCTCTCCTTCTGGGCACATAATTAGACTGCATTCCCAGCCTCCTGTGGTAGCAGGTGTGGCCAGGTGACTGTGCTCTAGGCAGCAGGTGTGAACCAAATGCATGTTCTTCACTTGGGGTTTGGGGTCTGGGCCCCCCTTCCTCCAGCTGGGTGCAGACATCGTGAGGTCCTGGGTAGCACAGCCGCAAGAACGGAGGCACCTGGGGACTGTCCCTGGATCTCCCGAGGCCTGCCCGCCCAGCTTGCCTCCAAGTGCTACGTGTAGCACATTCCCACCATGGTCCAGCCATGGTACCTGGGTACCGTGGGTCTGTCTGTTCGCTAGGTACCGTGGGTCTGTCTGTTCTCCAGGTACTGTGGGTCTGTCTGCCTGTTCTCCAGGTACCGTGGGTCTGTCTGTCTGTTCTCCAGGTGTGTGTGGAGCCACTCCTGCATGCCAGGCACTGGACCAGGGGGGTGATAGCTGTGGCAAAGGCTGGGGGCTCTGGCCTCGTGGAGATTAGCACGGGGGAGACAGAGCAGACGTCACCCCTGACAAGTGAATCATTGGCAGGAAACACAGGTGCAGTGATGTGGCAGAAGACCCAGAGGCAGTGTGGCCACGAGGGGCCCTCCGAAGATGGACACTCCAGCTGAGGCCCAGGGATGGAGAGGAGGCCCCTAGAGGGTGAGAGGAAGGGTATGCCAGCACAAGGAACGGCACATGGGATGGCACATGGGATGGCCCGGAGGCAGGAGCAAGCTTGGTGGGCTCGCGGGCCAGCGAGGAGAGTGGCATGGCGGCCTCCGGGAAAGACAGCGGGGGAGACGGGTCGAGGCAGCCACCCTCGGGCCACTGGGCACCATTCCCGAGTGCTGAGCTGGCCCCTTAGACAAGCGTTGGGTGGTGGAGTCAGAAGAGTGGGTTGGGAGCGTGGAAAACATGCAGGAGATGCTCTGCCGGGCCTGATGCTGCCTCTGCCCTCACATCCACCCTTCATCCCAAGCAGACCCTCTGGTGTGCCCAGCCCTGCCCACAGGCTAAGCTGGTTTGGCTTAGCCTGACTGGACAGGCTCTAAATCTCCCTGCACCTGTCATGGCTTCCCTCCTTCCACTGGGCACCCGCCTGCCCTGCAGGGCTGTGGTTGCGGTCCCAGGAGGACATGTCTGTGAAGCACACAGCACGGCGTGGCCCACAGCGGCTCCCTCCAGCCCGTGACCCCCTTCCCTTCCTCCCGACTCCCTGTTCCTGGGAGGGGCCCCGGGCATCTGTGGCCCATGCTCCTGCCTGAAGCAGTGGCCTGAGGACAGCCGATGACTCCAATGATTCCATCCTTTCCAGCTCCAGACAGTGAGGAATGGGCCCTGAATCTGTGTGGTTTTGGGAATCAATACTGCAATATCTTTATATTAGTGGGAGATGAGGTGAGGAAATAGAGCACAGCCTTTGAATTCTCCCTCAAGGCCTATGGAGGCCATGGCATCTGGGGGCCAAAGGACTACTGGGGACTTGTGAGCCCTCATCCGCGAGAGAGGGAATGGGGGAAAGCGGCGGTCAGGGCAGAGACCCTGGCGCCCAGGGCCAACCCGAGCAGGGCCTCTTGTCCCTGCTTCTCACTGTGGAGGATGTGAAGAGCTCTATAAACTGCCGAGTGACTGGCACAGTACATCAAATTGTGATGGCAGAGAGCCAAATGCTGGGGACCCCGAAGTGCCCCAGCCCTGGGATGTGTTCTGCAGCGTCTGGATCTTCAGACAGAGTGATGAGACCTCAGGCATCTAACCTGGTCCCAACCTGACAGGCAGCATCGCTGACTCCTAAGAGATTAAGTTGTATATTCAAGGTCGTGCGTCAAGTTGGGGTCAGAATAATTTTCTAGAACATTTTCTCTGAGCTTCACTTTGCTCACCAAGAGGGTTTAGGAAAGAGAGGCTATGCTCTGAGTCACCGTGAGACCGAGGAGGGGGGTGTGGGACAGGGATCTGCAGGTGGGGCTCTGCTCACGGCCTTCAAGAGGAAAACCGGAACACCCTCCTGTCAGAGCAAACATCCATCTGTCTCCTTGTTGTTGTTGTTGTTTTTTTCCAGAGCACCTCTGGTGAGAAACTGACTTATTTGCCGTTGCACTGAGACTAAAATAAATGACACTATTTCCTGGCTCATCTTGTGAGTGATACTTTCTTCTTTAAAAAAGAAGCATCACTATCTCCTTCTGTTGGCCCAGCTGTGTGGGTTACTCATTTGTTCAGATACGTCCTCCGAGATCAGATGTTTCAAGCTCTCCTGGCCAACAGAGTGATCAGAGTCCAGCTCATCCATCTGCCGGTCAGTGACGCACTCTTCATCACCCTCTGAGCAGAGCCTGGGCTCCGACACAGGGAATTGTGTGCAGTGCCCTCCACTGAGAAGGCAGTACCCAGCTTGGTCACAAAGATACAGCTCCTGACCCCAGGGCATCATCCAGTATGATGGCGGAGGCAGTTCCTGACCTGCTGGACAGATGGAGGAGATACAGCCCTTGATCTTCTAGTCAGATGGGGGGAGCATAGCCCTTGGTCTGCGGGTCAGATGGGGGAAGCATAGCCCTTGGTCTGCAGGTCAGATAGGAGGGCTATGACTCCTTATCTACTGGGCAGATGAGGGACACACAGCCTCCCAAGTCTTATGGTCAGGTGGGGACACATTACTTCCCCATCTGTTGGTCGGATGTGGGAGACACGATCTCTATTTTTCATGGTTCCCTGGTTGACTTGGAAAGGCAAGATCCTTTCTTCTGGGAGCCTAGTCTCCCAGGGAAACCACTGCCTCTAGGGGCTGCACAGCCCTCACAGAGATTGGAGACCCCTGGTCCCTGCCCTCCAGGCATCCTGCAGTGTGAAGGGGAGGGTCGATACCCGTCCGTGGAAAGGCGTAGGGAGGGCACCAAGGCAGGTGGAATCACTGCTCCAGAGACAAGGAGCATATGCCAGGGCTGAGGGGGTGGTTGCCTGATTTGCTGTTATTGACTCTGGAGGGAGCTAGGAGACACTTAGCCGACTGGTTGACAGGGAAGCCCAGATGTTCTCGGTCACAGTCATGCTAAGTGGCACACGTGGCAAATCCCAGATGGTGGACTTGGTGTCTTTTCAATTCCGACCCTGGGCTCTGGCTGGGCTCCTGCGGGTGGCTGGGCAGGATGATTGCCCCAGGGGCCAGGAGGCACCATGAAGACCGTGATGTGAGACATGGCGTTGGATGGGGGGTAGGTGTTGGAGGGAGACCCATGTCACATCCTCCACAAGAATTCAGGCCCAACCTGCGTGGGCTCTGCCTGGGGTATCCCAGGACCCCTTAACCAGCCCCTTTAGAATAAGACCCCAGAAGATCCATCCCTGGGGTGCTCAGGCTGTGGCCCAGGGCACTGATGTCCCTCTAGGACTCTGGAATGAGCCATGACCTTCCCACAGTTTGAAGTCCAGGACTCTGATGGGTTTCCAGCCTCATCAGAACCTCTGTGGCTCCTGGACAGTCCAGGGCAGGAGAGGGGCAGAAAGCTGGAGCTAAGACCTGGTTCTCCACAAAAGCCTGTACGTTGAGCTCTCAGTGGTGCGGGAACCATCCACTTTCCCTGGCGCTGCGTCTCCGTGTTACAACTTCTCTGTAGTCTAGGGCCACTGTGGGCCTCGATCAGAGCGGGCAGCTATCTGCCTGTGGTTGTAGGGCAGCCAGCTGTGGGCCTCCTACCAAGAAGTACCTTCCCTCGCCGTCCCACACGTCATGAGCTGTCTGCGCACTGGAATACGAGGTCATCGGGTCAAAGACCCAGGTCTGTTTTCTCTGTACCCTGCACAGACCTGTACACGGTGTCCTGAGCCCTGCAATGCCTAGTCAACACTGCTGGGTGAGTGGGGGGAGATTCTCCAGAGCCTGCCTGGGCCTCGGGCCCAGTTCATTACCTAGTCCTGTGGGAGGTGAAGGAAGAGGGATAGAATGTAATAAATCTAAAGGGGACTCAGAAGGTGGTTTCCAGGATCTAGTTCTACGTATAATTCAACCTTCTAAAATCGCCCCTCCAATCTTTGTCTTTATGACCATCAGAGTCCCCATACCTTCCTGAGTGTGGTCTGAGGTCCTCCGAGGAGAGGCTGCCACCCTTCCTCTGAAGGTTAGAGAGTGCAGCCAGTGGCAGGCAGCAACAAACCCCAAATGCCTCCATCAATGAGGGCTAGAGTTTCAAGAGCCAGCCTCAAGTATCCAACTTCTCTCTGTCCTTTTTGGCCCAAACTCATATTCAATAAACCTCCAGGATGCTTCCCCTATCATCTGAGCCAACATCGATCTCTTTCCTCCTGAGTGCCCGTGGCATCTCGTTTTCTGTCGCATGTGTCCAGGGATGATGGTATTTTCATATTTATTTTGTTCTCTAATTTCCTGAGTATTCCCCTTTCTGCAGGATCAATGTCTGATTCATCTTCCTACCCTTCATCACCTAGCATAGGGTCTTGACCTTTTAGGAAGTTATTGAATGAATGAGCAACTCCCATGACTTCCGCTCCTAGTAATACTGATAATAATAGTGTCCGTAGGGCACTGTTTTAAGTCCTTTTTAGCATTAACTCTTCTGTTTGTCCTCTAGACAATACCAAGAAATCAAGTAGACACTATTCTCAGTCTATATGTGGAGCACAGAGAAGCTAAAGAAACTGCCCAAGGTCACACAGCCAGGAAGTTTGTTCCCAGAGCCCGCCCTCCCTGAAAGAAAACAAGCAGAACCCAAGCACAGTGAATCTGTTTAGTGAGCTTAGGTGTATGGAGCGGGAAATAAAGTCAGTCCTGTCTTCCTTAGAAGAATAGAATCTCATAGAAATATGAGGCATTATAGATCATCTGGTCCAACAGAATGACTTTATAAATGAGGCTTTGCACGTATGAGGGATAAGGAACTATACCACACTTGGCCACATGCAGATCGGGTTATGAGCAGGGCCAGGACTTCCCCTCCTGTCACCTGGGGACCTGCAGGGCCACAGCAAGCGGTTATTTGAGAACTAGAAGATTCCACGGGTGTGCGATGCTTGTGTTTCCACAATGAGGTGGTCATGGTAAGTTGTGGTATTAATTGCAGCCACCCTTATTCTCCGTCACATCTGGGCACAAGACAGAGCCCGGCCTGGAGGATATGCCTGTGAGTGAGGGAGGGAACGGACCGATGACTGACCAATCATAGCCCTGGCCCGGGAGGGAGTGTGGCTGGATGCTGACTGGTTAGATTCAAAGGCGCAGGAGGGCCTCCATCCCCCGGGCTGCATTTAGTATTTCTACTCCCTGCTTTGAGAGTTTCTCCTTAGCACGTTAGCCTGGATCTGGTCCCAGCTCTAACGTCAGTCGGGAGGTGGTCAGGTCACCTCCTTCTTGGACACCCAGTGTCTTCATTAGAGAGAAAGGTGGATTCCCTAAACCCTTTCTTGGTCTTTCCCAGATTCAGGGAACCTCCCCGCGATTCACTCTCCGGGTACCGCCCACCACACAGCAGATCAGAGCCCGGGGCTGAACGGTTCCCGCACAGGCTCCCAGCCCCAGGTTGTCAGATCATTATCTGACCCTTGGGGGCTTATGGGGAAGCCAGCTCTGCCATCTGAGGGCTGACCCCAAACTTCTGGGGACTTGCCATCCACAAGCTGTGTGTGTCCTGCACCAGCCTCTCAGGGGCACTTCTCACTCCAGGAAGGGGCCTCTCCCCGGTGCACCCGGGTCCTGCTCACTGCCCAGCAGCAAGGCAGGGAGGAAGGGGGTCTTCATGCAGCAGGGCCTGGCCTTGCTGGCCTCTCCCATCTGCCCATTCGCTCTGGGGCAGTGGGTTCCGTGCACGTGCCGCATGCCAGCCGAGGGTGGGCAGTGGAGCGTGAGTGAGGTCGTCCCAGGGCGAGGGCCTGACAGCTCCGGTTTGCTCCGCGTGTGAGCAATTTGCTTGTTTTTTCTGCGAGGCGTCGTTGTTTGGACGGGAACACTGCCAGGCCACAGACACGCCGCCACTGAATCGCCGACACGAGGTGCTCCTTCCAGAGCCGGGGTTGTTTATTGGAAAAGGGGCTGAAGTGCGCGCAAGCCCAGTTCTGTCGCAGCAGCCAGGTGGCCTAGAGCAGGTGCTGCCGCCCCCGCCTGGCCTGGGCTGCCTCAGGTGGGAAGTGGGATTCACATCCCGCTGTGCCAGGCAGCAGGGCCCGGAGCCACGCCTGGAAGGGAGCGTGCGCTCAGTATGTGCGTGCGGCTCCCACAAGAGTGCCATCCGCCATTTGTGCGTTTAATTGAGAATTGCCCACCCGATGCGGGTGCGACAATGGAAAATGAATTCAGAATTGGTGGGAACCATTCCAAAAAGTGTGGGCTGAATTCTCACCCTGGAAGCAGGTCGATTCCGACAAAGTTGCAGCTCATCTCTGTTCAGATCCCTCTCCCCGGTGCCACCTGTCTGTCACCAAGGCAAGGGGAGCCCGGTGAGCATATCCCCTCCCTATAGGTCCAGGAAGTGTGGACCAGTTTGGACAGGGATGTGGGCATGGGGACAGCAGGTGTGTTCCCAGAACATTTCTCCCACTGGAAACCTTGCCTACGGGCCCCTCCAGTTGTGGTGTCGGGCCATTTCCTTTGTCAGACACAGGTTCAGAGTGGACACGTTGTTCCAGCTGAGGCGAGAACGGCCCACGTGGACGGGAGCCTCCAGCTTCCGAATGCTGCCCTGAGGACGGAGTGAGACGTGGTATAAAACGCCAGCCGGTAGGGGCAGCGAGGGTGGCTCCTCCTTCTGAGAGAGGGCAAAGCCACTGGCTCAAGGGCACGCACTGGTCAGCGGTGACATGCGGGGCGATGGGCTCACACCGACCACCTTCCTCCACCCAGCTCTGGAAATCCTAGTGCAAACAAGCTGCCGTCCTACTGCAAACAAGCCTTCTCCTGGGCGAGGTGCTCAGCTAGACACTCCATTCATCATTTAATTCAGTCTCCAGACAGCCTTTTAAAGGGGCCCCAGTGGGATCCCCACTTTGGGGGGAGGAGCCTGAGGTCACACAGCTGGAAGTGGCAGAGCCGGGACTCGGGACTCGAAGCTCAGCCAACCCAGGGCCGCCCCTCCTCTCCAGTCTGTGGGGCTGGGAGGCTGAGCCGCGTCCAACCACAGCCCTGACCTGGCTGTCGGCGTTCGGCATCTTCCAGCATTTAGAAAAGCAATAGGCTGCCTGGTCTGTGTTAACACACCCGTGGGATCTAGAACACGAACATTCTTGTAAAACACGTGGCTATCAGGTCTGTGACTTTCTGGGCAAGCCCATCTGCCGTGTGCTCAGGGTGGATTTTGCCCTCAGATGAGTTGATCTTTAGAGATGCTTGCCTCCTGGAGATGCGGGAGGAGGCTCAGTCCCTGGCAGGTGGCGAAGGTGACGATGTCAGGCGCACGGGTCCCAGAGGCTCAGGCCCGCGGCAGGGGATGGGACACTCGACCTTCACGGTGGGTTTTTGTTAATTTTGAATTTTGTTCCATGTGCATTTTAACTATTAAACAAAAATTCAAATACTAAAAATAGTTGGTTCGGGCTTCCCTGGTGGCGCAGTGGTTGAGAGTCCGCCTGCCGATGCAGGGGACGCGGGCTCGTGCCCCGGTCCGGGAAGATCCCACATGCCGCGGAGCGGCTGGGCCCGTGAGCCATGGCCGCTGAGCCTGCGCGTCCGGAGCCTGTGCTCCGCAGTGGGAGAGGCCACAGCAAATAAAAAGTTGGTTCATCACGGCAATGGCTGTGGCTGGTGTTCTCCGGACCCCCGGCGCTTGGTCTCCTGACCGCCAGCACACTCGTAAGGGAGCAGTGTCCGTGCAGCGGCCAGGGCAGCTCTGGACTCGGGTGCAGCTGGGCTCCAACCCTGGCCCTCCCGGCCTGGCTGCCGTGGGTGACGTCACCTATGCCTTCAACTCCTCATCTCAGAAATGGCCGTGACCTTGCAGTCGTGTTGGAGGCCTGGGCCCCGGCCCCAGGCAGCCCCGCTGGCATCTGATTCCATCTCATGAACTTGCTCTGAGAGCCCCTCCCCTGGATGATGCGCTGAGGGGTGGGCGAATGGGTCTCAGGGGCCTTATTTCATCAGACACCCCGTGGCCTCACAGGATCGCCCCACGACACGGATACAGCCTGCTTGTCCCCTGCCAGGGGCCCAGGGTGGGCAAGAGATGCTGAAGGCTAAGGGGCCGTCAAGTCACATGTCTCTAAGAAAGGCTTCCGGTTAACCCCATGTCATTACGCATCCGTCAGTTATTAAAAATTAATGCCCTACAGCTGTGTAAGACACGCCTGCTTACGTACGTACTTGAGGTCTATAAATATTCTTAAAGGACCAACTACTGCTTCACTGAGGGACACTACTGATGACAGATCACACCCTGGAGACCCTCAGAGCAGAGTGGGCGCAGGCCTGGGCGCCCCCCACCCGGTCCTGTCCGGTCCTGCTCCCCCCGCGCGGCCCCTGCCCTCAGATCACATCTCCTGCGGGAGCCTCCCAGGTGCGCGGGCAGGACCCCTGGGTTTCCCGTCTCCTCTGCTCAACTTGTCATCAGGGCGTTTGTCCCCACCCCGAGGGCTGTGTCCCGTCCCCTCTCCCCCCTCCCTTTCTCTCCCCCATTCTTTTTTTCCCAGCTTTACTGAGGTGTCATTGACAAATAAGAAGGGTATATATTTACGGTGCACAACTTGATGGTCTCACACATTTGTATATCGTGAAGTGGCCGCACAGCGCAGCTAATAAACACCCACCACCTCACAGGGCCACCACTTTCCTCTTCTCTTTTGTCTGCAGTAGGAACACTGAAGATCCGCTCTCTTAGCAGCTTTCAAGCACACAGCACGGTATCGCCAACTACAGTCAAGCTGTACCTTAGGACACAGAAGCGACTCATCTCACACCAGGAATCGCTGCCTCTGACCCCCTCCCCACGGCCCTCACCTCCAGGCCCCGGGAGCCTGCTCTGCGCTTCCGTGAGTTGTCTTTTTTAGGTTCCACACATAAGTAGTATTTGCCTTTTCTCTGTCTGACTTCTCTCACTCAGCACAACCTCTTAAAGTCCATCCATGCTGTTGCAAAGGCAGGATTTCCTCCCTTTTAAGGCTGACGTTCCGTTGCGATCCATGTACCACGTTTTCTAGTCCGTTCACATGTCCATGGACACCTGGGCTGATTCCATATCTTGGCTCTTGTGAGTGATGCTTCTGTGAACATCCTCTCTGTCTGTCTGTCTCTCCTTTTTTCTATCCCCTCTCCTCTCTCCCTCCATCAATCCCTTCTCTCTCTCTCTCTCCCTCTTTCTCTCCCCCCCCCCCTCTCCCCCCCTCATTCCCTCCTCTCTCTCTCTCTCTCTCTCTCTCTCCCCCCCCCCTTCCTCCCCCCTTCTCTGTCTGTCTGTCTCTTTCTCCCTCCCTCTCTGTCTCTCGGGCATCTGTGCAGCTGTGATACATGTGTCCATGGCACTACCTGTGTCACACTTGTGTCGCCTCAGCTGTGTTTCTTTGTTGCCAAGGAGACAGGTCTCTCTGAAGCCCCAGTGCTTGGTACCCCAGGAGCCCCAGGCCTGAGTCCAACAGGACACAGCAGGGTGGGCTTTGGAAGAGGCAGAGGCCCTCCCGCCTTCTGCTCACCCTGTGCCCCTGGTGGGAGGGCCCCCAGAGAGCCTGGGTCTGTGGGGTACGGGACAGCCCCCCTGAGCGGCACCTGGTGGGTGGCACCTTCCCTTCCTGCTCTGTGGTTTCTGTCCGGGGAGAGTGTGGAGTGCGGGCTGCTCAGACATCGTTGTGGAGGACTAAGGTTTGGTTTGCCCTTGAGATATCGGGTGTGTGGACACGCAGAGGGTAGAGGGCACATCGATGGAAGAATTAAAACCCGTCCCGCTGGTCCTGGAACTTCACAATCACCCTCTGCTCTTTGTAAAGTCAACTTTATGGAGCTACAATTTACATACATAAAAGGCACCATTTCACGTGGCAGTTTGGTGAGTTTAGACAAATAGATAACGTGACCACCAGCACAATCAAGATGTAGAACATTCCATCACCTCCAAAAGCTCGCCTCCGGTGGGGGTCAGTGTCTCCCCAGCCTAACTCTTAGCAGCACTGACTGACCGTCCCCATCTGCGTGCAGTTTCGGCCTTTATGTAAATGACACCGCATGGCTGGTGCTATGACCCTCATGTCCGTGGGCTCTGTGTGCAGTGCTGCACGGCCCGAGGTCAGCCTCTCCGGTGTTCCAACATCAGATGTGTGAGACGATGAGCATTTGGGTAATTTCCACTTTGACCTGCTCTGCTGAGGTGGGAGGCTGAGATGTGGACCAGAGGCCCGAGCAAGCAAGGGGCCTGGCCATGGCCGTGCGGGTGGAGGGTACAGAGCCCAGTGGCTCAGGGCTCTGTGCTCCTTGAATCAGCCCAGGGTCCCGCTTTGCACCAAAGCAGACCCCCTGCCAGCTCCGTCTCCTGCCAGGTCTCAGGGGTGGAGGACACTCCGGCCACATCATTTAGAGACACAGGTGGGTGGATTTCCAGGTGGGAAAACGCACCGATGCATTTCCAACCCACGGGGTGGGCCCTACGTGTGTGTACACACATGCACACGTGCACCACACACACATGCAGGTACAGCCCCCCACTCCCCTGAGGCCTGGAGGTGCTCAGCCAGGACCTCCTCACTTCTGTCACGTTTGGAGCAAAATAATTTCTCTCAGGACCGCAGTTACTGAGCCCGGGCCTGTCCACTGGAGACACCCTTGGGCCCTGTTGGGAGACTTTAATTAAAATCTTCTGTATGGTGAGGACTTGTACTTGGGTGTCTGCTGTGGGGAGGGAACAACGGGACAACTGCGGGGGGCTGGGTGGGTGGGCCGCGGTCAGGTGGGCCCCCGGGCCGTTGGGTGCACGCGTGGCCTGGCTCAGCCACGGGCACTCCTGGGTGCTGAGCATCGATTTATGGTGTGGGGTTGGGGGTCACGTGGGTGCCCATCACAGGAGAGGTGGGAGATCTGGAAGCAGCCCCTGTGACACACTTGGCGGCAGGTGGAAGGAAAGCATTGGCTGACCCCTAAGGGCACAGTACAGAGCAAAGCAGGTGAGCAAACAAGCGAGGCTGTCTCCGAAAATTTAAAGTATGGACACAAGTCGCAACACACATCTTGCCAAAACAAAATCGAACAAAAGAATCCACCTTAAGCCCGTGAGATGATAACCTGTGCGGTGGGAAGGGACAAACAGGGACCGACAGCTGCAGCAGAGGGGAGAAGGGCCTTGTCTGGACCAGGCTCGCCGGGACGCGCGCCTGCCTCTGGGACGGGGGGGCGGGGGCTGGGGAGCGGAAACGCAGGCCCCCGGCTGCCCGCCTGCCAGGAGTCACTCAGCCATCTCCCGCTGGCCAGGACGGTTTGGGCAGCCTTGGCCTGGTGCTGGGCGGTCCTCTCTGGAGGCTGAGAGTGGTGTGGTTTGTCCTCACTGCTGTCCATTCACTCTTCTTCCCACTTTCTCTATAAATGTTGGACGGTGTCACCCTGAGTCAGGCGGTGCTGTGTGCTGGGGTCCAGGATGGCAGGAGCGCCCCTGCCTCCCAAGGGAGTCCAGGGGAGGCTCCTTAGCCGGCGAGTGCACCTGGGAGACTGCCTGGAGGAGGGAGCCCCGAGCAGAGTTCAAGTAGTGAGGGGAAGGGCTGCACAGAGACGCCAGGCTGTGTGGGTCCAGCACGGTGGCCAAGACTCCACCCTCTCTGGATGCTGCCTGACTCTCGGGGGCTCATGAAGAAACCTGCCTCATGGCGCCGCCTTTGTGAGGACCAAAGGAAGAAATGCACGAGAGAGCTTTGCCCGGTGCCTGGTGGCCCTTAGTTCCCGCTCTGCTTCCCGGCTGGGGGCCCTCGGGGAGTCCTTTCCTCTCCCCACGCACCCTCTGCGGAACCCTAACGCCCCTGCGTCTACGGCTGGCCCGGCCCAGGGGACCTCATGGACACACCCACGGGAGACAGGCACAGCGCCTCCCCTCCAACAGTGTGGGCTTCCCACCCCGTCTTTGGATGGAACTGGGAACGTGGCGCACGGAGACCTGCCCCCCTCCCCCAACCCTTTCTCTCAACCTCACATCCAAGAGGCTGGCACGTCTGCAAAGACCGACCCCACTGGCCTGTGTGCCTCAGCCTCGACTGGACCATCTGAACAGTCTCCTCACTGGGTGTCCTGCAGGCCCGTTTGTCCTCCTCTGACCCCCTTCCCACCTGTCCTGCCCCAACAGGAGCTCTCAGTGGCTCCTGACCCCAGAGATACCTGGGCCCCGCCCCCTTTGCACCTCAATCTCCAGCAATGTCAGGCTGCTTCTGGTTCCTGCAGGATTTTACACAGCACAGTGGGGAGGGTATTACTCCCCTGAACCTGTGCACCCGTCGTTCCATTTTCTTGAATGGCTTTATGCCCTAACTGGCAACCTCTTATCCATCCTCTAAAACCCTGCTAACACATCTGCCTGCTGTGACACATTCTCCGACGTCCTCAGACAGGGTTCAACTCTCCCCCCTATGCTCAGATGGCTTTATTTTTTCTGTATCCTAATTATTTGTTTACCTGCCTGTCTCCTCCATCAGATCAACAGTTTCTAGAAGGCAAAGCCGCACCTGCGTTTCCTTAGCCGAGGTCGGCCTCAGACCCCTGATCGATCCACAGGCAGGTTCCCTGAGTGGCTGAGCAGAGGGACCAACGAGGGCCTCCCGGGCACGGCCCGTCCTCTGTTACAAGTCCAGGGCGGTCAAGGTCAGGCGTAACACTTGCGTGCTCGCGTCACACTGACTCTGTCTTGGACCAAATGACAGTGTGTCTCCAGAGCCACTGCCAACTCGGTGGCCCGCCAGCTTCAGTCAGGACGGCCGCTCAAACTAGGTCAGAGGCCCAGCTGCCCGCCTGGTTCCAAGGAACGTGCTCTGCGATTGTAGGAAAGAGTTAAGCTTGCGTGTGATTATTTATCCATTTGGCTAATTAGATTTTAATAGGGCCTGCACATGGCGCCCCGCAGCACTGCGAGAAGAATTTAAGTGCGCTGGGCCAGGAAGCCTGTTGGCATTGGCCACTGACCAGAGGCTGGAGCAGGGGTGGGAGGGGCGTGGAGGGGGATGGGCACGAGCAGCAGGGCCTCTGCCGGCCTCCCGGCCTCTTCCCGTTGTCCCTGGGCCAGCGCTCCTTACTCACATCCATCTTCCCTTCCTTCATGGGGTGCCACCTGTGCCGGCTCTGAGGACCGTGGGGAGGGGGCTGCCCGGAGCCTCCCCTTGGGGCGTACAGTCTGTTGGTAGAGGAAGACACTGATGACAGGGCCACGGCCCCCGTGGGTTGTACCAGGGCTGTCAGAGCACTTGGCGCATATGAACTCATTAGATACTCTTATCATCCTCTCCCCACATTTTACACACCAGGAGATCAAGGCACAGAGAGGCTAAGCGGAAGGCCCAAGGTCACACAGCTGCAGGTGGAAGAGCCAGGATTCGAGCTCAAGCTGCATGCTGGCGGGGCTGTGTGTTTACCTGCCCATCTTATTGCCTCTCCACATCTACCAAATGCATAGGGGACGATGGTGCTAGGCGTTCAGAGAGAAATTAGCCTCGGGGAGAGTCAGGGGATGCTTGGACCAAGAGTCAAGGCCACAGGAAGCTTGTGCAGCAGAGGGAATAGGAGGTGCAAAGGCCCTGAGGCGGGAGGCCCCTTGGTGAGTGGGAGACAGTGAGTGAAAGGCTCCCTGGACTGGGATGGGGGTGGAATCAGATGAGAGAAGGAGCATCAGGGAGCCGTGGGGCTGCATGAAGGGAGTGACCGTCCCAGTGCCGTCTCCCCATTCCTCAGAGGGCAGGGTTGGGGTCCCACTCAACTCTCCTCCTCAGGGAAGCCCATCCAGGTCGCTCTCTTTTCAGGAGAGGCAGCTGGTTGGCTGAGGTGGCCTTTGGTGACCTCTGTCTCCCTCTCTATTCCCATCCCCTCTCCAGGTGACTTTGCAGACGTACGTGTGGTATTCTGGATGGAGGGTAAGTCAGGCATCCTGGGTGAGAATCCAGACCGTGCCCCTTTTGCTGTGTGATTCTGAGCAGAGGACTCAGCCTCTCTGAGCCTCAGAAGCCCCATCTGTAAGGGGAGGATATGGGTTCATGGGACCAGGCGTGAAGGGCTGAGTACAGACCCCAGGATGCAACAGATGGTCAATTAGTAAGACGTCTGTGTCTTGCTCTCACTCACTCCCTGCCTTTGCCCCTCCAGATTCCGCTCCTTGGCCCTTCCTCTGTGGGAGTAAAAATCCAAGAATAACCGAGTGTGTGTGGGGGCAGCAGCCCCTCCCCAGAGCCCCTCCTGGACCTGGCTGAGGAGGACAACTACACAGACGCTCTAGCTGGTACAGCCCCTCCCCATGAGTGTGTCTCATTTTCGTTGAGGGTGACAGCCACCCTCAATCTCAGCCGACCCTGTCACTGGCTTCTCTGTGGCCCAAGTGAGGACAAAACCCTTTCGTGCATTTTGCTCTCAGCACAACTGAACACCTTGGCTTTGTCAAAGACAATGTTTCAATTAGAACTAAAAGCCGGTGAGAACAAAACAATAAGTGAATTCAAGAGCAAACACGAGTCATGACTTCAAAGCCAGGGTTTCGGATCCCAGGACACCTGGGAGAGCTGTGAAGGGCAGAATTGTATTCCGACGTCAGGGGCTGGGGGCGGGGAGAGGAGCCCCTACCAGGGGCCAGGCCCATGAGAGGCACGTTTTACATGTGTTATTTCATTAAATCCTCAAAATGATCCCTGAGTAAAGTGTTTTATGGAACATGAACCAAGGACAGAATGCTGAAGACACTTGCTCTAAGTCCTACAGCGTCAGAGCTTTGGATAACCGCCGTTTTGCCCTTGCCTAGTGACCATCCCCAGCTTGGAGCTCCCCCCACCCGCATTCAGTGTGACCCGCAGGGCCTCTCTTCCTGGGAGGATGCACTGCTGACCTCTCTGGGACGGAAGGGACCCAGCGTGGTCAATTTGCCACCAGTCGTCAGTTGGTCCTCCCGAGGAATGAGCCTTAGCGGAGGCTCAGCATTGACCTTCGTTGCTGGCGGGAGGGGCAGGCGGCTGGGCGGAAGCCATGGTAAGCGGGAGTCTGTGCTTTTGGGTCGGTGGACAGCCTCCATTTCTGCCTCTGTGGCTACTCTCTTCACGTGTCATCAAGCCAGCGCTGGGCTGGCGCTGCCCGGGTCTGGCTAATACTCCTGGCCAGTCAGTCTGTCCCCCAAACATGCTCCTCTGGCCTCATGCCCACTCCCACTGGCACTTGTCCATCCATACGTACCCAGGCCTCCCTGCCTGAGGCTTGCTGGTCCTGGTCATTCCTGACCACCTCTCCTGCCCACGTGTCTGTGTACCTTCTAACCTCGGGCTGCTTTTCTTTCACACAACACCGATGGACAGGGGCACTGCCCAGAGTTCTGTCCGTGGGATGGCTTTTCCTCTCCACCGTCTTTCAAGGTCACGCCAAGGAGCCTGGAGTACAGCTTGTATCCCACATGCCAAGTCAACCCATCCGCCAGCCAAGATGTAGACTTTCCTCCTGCTGTGGTGGGTCCTTTGGGATTCCCCTACGGCCGCGGGTGTGCGCTGATGGGTGGTAACGATGCTGCGACTGTGGTGACCTGAGGTCCGGGCTGCCCGCTGTGCCCTCCAGCTCCCTGTGGTTGGTCCCAGGTGTAGATACCACTTCCAGCTTATAAGGGATTTTGCTGGGCCCACCTACGCTTGTGACTCGGTGGCCTGCACCTCCTGCTGTGCCTTGTCACAAACTCCACAGCTGTTCCTTCCCAATATATAGGGTCTGCCATATTGTGCAGCTTCCGTGTCAGGCCGCTAGCACCACAGCCTGGACCCACCAAGAGCCCTTTCGTGCTCTGGGCCCCACCAAAGTCCGGGGTCTGAGTCATAATCCTCCACTGGGTCTTGCCACAGACTCTTGGCTCTGCAGTGTAGACCTGCAGTTTTGGATTTCTAGTTTAATTCCATTATGATCTGCAGACCCATCCTGTATGATTTCTATTCTTTTAAATTTGTCAAAGTTGGTTTGATGGCCCAGAACAGGGCCTGTTGCCGTGAGCGTTCCATGGGCGCTGGAGAGGAATGCGTGTTCTGAGTTGATGTCAGTTAGGCCTGGTTGTGGACGGTGCTGTCTGGTTTCACACATCCTTACTGAGCTTCTGCCCGCTTGTTCTATCAGTTGCATGGAGAAGAGGGTTGATGTCTGGACTCGAATTGTGGATTTCTCCTTTCAGTCCCATCAGTCCTGCGTCCTGGATTGTGAAGTTAGGCACGTCTGCCTTTGAACGCAGCCCTTTGTTATTGTGTAATGTCCCTCTTTAGCTCTGGTTATGTCCTTGTTCTGAATCTGCGCTGTCTGATGTTAATTTACCTGCTCCAGCCTCCTTTGTTTGGCGATGGCTCCCTACCTTTCTCCATCCTTTTTCTTTTAACGGATCCACATCTTTTTTTTTTTGCTGTACGCGGGCCTCTCACTGTTGTGGCCTCTCCCGTTGCGGAGCACAGGCTCCGGACGCGCAGGCTCAGTGGCCATGGCTCACGGGCCCAGCCGCTCCGCGGCATGTGGGATCTTCCCAGACCGGGGCACAAACCCTTGTCCCCTGCATCGGCAGGCAGACTGTCAACCACTGCGCCACCAGGGAAGCCAGAATCCACATCTTTATATTGAAATTGGTCAGAATAAAATTGGATGTTGTTTTTTTTTTAAGATCGACTCTGACAATCTCTGCCTTTTAACTGCTGTGTTTAGACTATTCATGTTTAAAGTGATTACTACGATGGATTAAAATCTGCCAGATTGACAGCTATTTCCTATTTGTTCCCCTTCTACTTTGCTTCTCTTTCTCTCTTTTTCTGCCTTTTCTGAATTTAACTGGGCACATTTTATTCTCTCTGTTGACTTATTATGTATAGCTCTTTAAAAAGTACTAGTGTTTCCCTAGGGTGTACAACGTATGTTTTTAAGTGAATTGAGCCAAACACTGTTAGTCAACTTTGTAGGTATCTTTACAATCTGATAACAGAGTATTCCCAACCCCCCTCACCTTTTCTTCCCTTTATTTTACTTTCATATACTCTGTAAGCACACAATACCCATTACTATTTTTTCTGAGGCAGTTACCTTTCAGAACTGAGGGCAGTGAGCCATGACTGGTGGCCTGTGTGTATAAGGGTTTCTTGGCACATAGCCCATTTGTTTACATCCAGTGGCTGCTTTCATACTTGTGTACTTGTGTACATACTTACAAGGGCAGAGTTGAGTGCAGAGTCAGGTAGTTGCAACAAAGAGCATCTGGCTCACAAATCCTAAAATATTTACTGTCTCTTTAAGAAAACGTTTGCTGACTCCTAGTTTAGATCACTTAAAACTAAAGAAAAAATAAATTTTATTCGACCTCGTTCATTTCATTTCTACCAAGCCTGTAAATACATTTTCTTACTGATATGTTCCTTCTGCCTGAAGAATTTCCTTGACCATTTCTTGGAGCCTTGGTCTGTTGGCAGTGAATTACCTCAGGTTTCGTTTGTCTGAGAAAGTCACAATTTCTCCTTCATTTTTTCACGAACTCTGTTTTTGTCATCAAAATTTTAAAACCTGTTTAAAATTGGAGGGGTGCCATGTAATGAACCCCCATGTAATCATCCCCCAGCTTTTACAGTATCAACACTGGGCCCATCTTATTTCCTTATACCCTGCCCACTCCTTCCTGAAAATTATATACTATCTTCCATAAAATGTCAGTAAGTGTGTGTAAAAGATAGTGACCTTAAACCATTAAAGATAAGGACTTAAAAATCCTAAAAAATGAGAGGGTTGCCCATGAATAATTAACAATATTTTCTTAATATTATCAAATATCCAGGCAGGGTTCGAATTTCCCTAACTGTTGCATAAAAGTTTACTCCATTTTTGAAGGATTTTTTGAAGAATTTGGGAAAGATGTTTCCCCATTGTCTTCTTGTATTCACAACTTCTGAAGAGAAGTTGGCTGTAATTCTTATCTCAGTGCCTCTGTAGGTAATGTGTTTTCCACCTTCTGGCTGCCTTCAATATTTTCTTAATTTTGGTATTCTGAAGTTTGAATATTTTGGGAGAGGAGAAGAGTAGTGTATCCTTCTTGCTGTTCTCTGAGCTTCCTGAATCTGTGGTTTGGTGTCTTTCATTAATTAAAAAAACTTGGCCATTGACTCTTCATATATTTCTTCTGACTAGCCTCTCTTCCCCTTACAAGATTCCAGTTTTGCATATGTTAGAGCGTTTGCTGTTGCTCCCATGGTTCTCAGATGCTCTGTTCTGTCTTTCCCCTCCCTATTTTTCTCTTTGTGTGTCTGATTGGATAATCTCTAGAAATGTACTTTCTGGTTCACTGGTTCTTTTCTCAGGTTCAAGTCTACTGATGACACCATCAAAAGTGTTCTTCATCCCTGCTACTGTGTTTTCTATTTCCAGCATTTCAATTAGAATTTCCTCTGTCTGCTGTGATTACCCATCTGATTCTGCATGTTGTATACTTTTTCCATTACAACCTTCAACACATTAATCACAGTTACTTCAATTTCCCTGACAGTTACAACTTCTGTGTCCTATCTGAGTCTGGTTCTGACAATTGCTGTGTCTCTTGGGAGTGTGTTTTGTTTTGCCTTTTTGTATGCCTTAACTTTTGGTTGGAAGCTGGACATATTGTTTAGAATAGAAGATACAGAGGTAAATATATTTTATGCTTGGAGATGAGCATGCTTTAGCTTCTGCTTGGCCTTTAGTATTCAGGTCTGCATTAACCTAGGCAGGAAATGGGTGGGCATGGACGTTTACTGTTGCTATGACTACCCTCAGTATATTATGGGCTGCATATTCTGGGGGTGTGGTCTTCACAGGGCTCTTGTTCATCCTGCATCATAGTTCTGGTCACAGCACATGTGCCTGCACCATCCCCAGGGCTGGAAATTTTATTTTTTCTCTTTTCTTCTCTCAGCTACCGTGGGTTGTCATCAGTGCCCTTGATGACGATGTCTTTTTGCTCTTTCTCTCACAGATTATGCTGTTGGATTTTCAGCAGTGGCTGATGTCTTCCTCCAGCCAGACCACAGGGGAAGCTTTTCCAGGAAGATCCCAGCACTGGGTGGGGTTTGTGGAAGAAAACTCTGCAAGAAGGTACACCCCTTCATACATCTGCAGCCCCTGGGGGTTCACACTTTCAGGGTAGCCCACACTTGGTCTCCATGAATTTATTACAAATTTTAGCCAAATACTTTCACCAGCATATATGGTGTCTGCCCCAGGTAGGCAACTTCTTGGGTCCTGTTTCTCCCTGCAGACTCTTTCCTACTTCAGATTTTGAGTTACTTTGTTGTCTTATGACATCTGTTCTCTGGTGGGCTCAATAAAAGTCACTGATTGGCAGTTTTCTGGCTTTTTTTTTCTAAGAATGGGAATGATGCACTTGCCTGCTCTCTACATCACTGAGCTGACACCAGAAGTCCTGGAGTGTCAATAAACAATGAAATGATCTAGAAAAATAAAGAACCAGAGCAAAGCTTATGATTTCGAGTTATGGTGATACCCACTAGAAGCATCAGATCCCGAAACTGTTGACGATGTTTGTTTCCGGGGACAAATCTGGGGGAGTCTGGATGGGAAGGATGTCTGTGTTCATTTTGTGTTCCTCTGTGCTTTTCTCTTAAAAGTAAATCACAAACTTGTGTTGGTTTGCCCATGAAACAGTTTTACACACACACACACACACACACACACACACACATTTAAGGGAGTAGACAGATGAGTAGTGGGTGGACCAGGGTGGTCCATGCATGCAGCAGTCGTTAAAGAAAGATGAACTTTCCTGAAGGAAGGGTGTCAGTGTCAGAGTGGAGACTCATTCTGATGAACTCTGCTGTCCTGGAAGTTTGAAAGTCACTGATGGCTCTCTCGATTCTTATTTTCAAAAGATGATGTAAATTCAGGAAGGAGTCCATCACTCTGGATCTTCATGTAGCCCATGAAGCATTAACAGGTATCCCTCTAGCTTAGTTGCTAACATTGATGTTCAGCTGTAGAACTGGGTGAAGCGAAGTGAGTTCTGAGGCATGCCTCCTGAAGGGTGTCGACTGGTGTTACTATAAAAGCGATTCTGTGGCCAATCAAGTTAAAATGCTTGCTGAAACAAAGTTAATAGGATTCTTGGCTGCAGAACTTATCAGAGCCTTAAATTGGCCCCATCCATAGTGATTCCTGAAGGGGCCATAAGTATGCTTGGTTTATCAGAACTGTTTTGTCTGGAATCCCTTTTCCTTTTGGCTGTTTCCTGGAATGACTAATTCATCAAAGACTCATTTTGAGAATGCCGATAAAAAGACTGTGTATGTGTGGATCTTGGTTTCCCTGACTTAATCACTCTGAGCTCAGTCTTGTCATCTATTAAGTGGGTTTAAAATGCCTTTTGTGATTATTGTAGGGATTAGGGCAGTAAAATGTGGGGATCCTGATGGATGAAGCCAGGTCTGCACATCCCCAGCCTCTGCCCTGGGCCGGGCTTCCCCCCTGGCCAGCAGGGATGTGAGGTGGCAGCCTTGCTTCCTTGCTCATATGAGGTCCTTGATGAGACCCCCTGGAGGCCAGCATCTCTACTGCTGCATCTGGAAATGGAGGTCCCTCCTGCATGTCGGCAGGGATGTGCTGAGTCTGAAGCCTCAGGCAAATCATCATCTTGGGTACCGAGTCTGTGTGAACCATCGATTTTCTGGTCCACGCCTGTCCTGACAGGCTCACATCTGGAATTAGGGGGCAGAAGTCAGTGCTAAGGAAATGGGCTCTGGAAGCTCAGCTGAGAGCCTTTGTGGACAACTTCTGGCTCTACTCCTGCTCTCAGGAGCAGGCGGCCCCATTCTTTTTCACCCCTGGTCCAGCTGGGCTGCTGTCCATATTTAATGGGCAGTGGGTCACGGGTACCACACCTGCCAGTCCCACTTGCCTTCCTGCGTGCCCTTGGTACCTGCAGCGTGAATACCATCAGCTCAGGAGCCCGGGCCTCGGCTGCCAAGTATGCGCGGTGGCAGGAGGGACACAGACGGTGCAATGAAGGTGTTCAGGATTCAGAGGCCAGAGGCCTGCAGCTGCCTACTGGCCACCCTTGGGAGCCTCATTCATATACAGAGAGGAAGGGGCGGCTGGGGCAGCCAAGAGGGAAATTGTGCCGAGCACTTGAGCATTCTCTGGCTCATGGACTCCCCTGGAGCCGTCATCTCTCCCTCTGATAGAGAGGACGCTTCTGGAAGGCCTTATGGCTTGTGGAAGACCTAGCTGCCCAGAATGGCAAGATTGGGAATTGGCCTTTCACTCCGAATGCCACGCTGCTCCCAGCCCATGCTGACATCCTGGGGAAAGATCACCCCCTGCCCCTCTTGTCCTCATAGGAAGAGGGGGAGGATATAGGCAGAGGACTTCCAATAGAATAATACTATTATCTAAATGATATAGACTTGATTTGGATAAATAAGATAGATTTGATTTCAACAGTTTTTTCCACGAGTGCCTTTTTCCATTTTGGGGTTCAGTCCAGGGCACTACTGAATTTAGTTGCCAGTTTTCTGAGCACCTCCCAAATGATAGTTTCTCAGTTTTTCCTTGTCGTTCGCAACTCTGACATCTTTGAAGTCTGGTCCACTCTCTGGGGATTCGAATTAAGCACACCTCCTGGAGGGAGTCGCATCAAAGTGTGGACATATGTTAGAATAACGACAGTAATTAATAAATACTCTGGAAGACATGCTTTGAGGTTTTGCAAATATCCCACTTCTCAATGCCTTCCTTCCAAATTTAGCATTCATCAGTGGATCTCGCCTAAAGCAATTGTCACTGTGGAGTTTTAGCAGAGATTTTTTATTCTTTTGTTTCTTCTGTATTTATTATTTGGAATTCTTCTGTAAGGAAAATTTGTTCTTTCTCCTCACTTATTTATTTATTCAACCATTTATTCATATCAGTATGGACACATGAGGAGTTATTTTACACTTTGGGTTTTAATCTAATACTTCGCTAGTTATTTTCTTGATCAAATAGTCCTGGCTTTGGCCACTGGGAGCGATTTCAAGTTGTCTTATTTGGTGTCCATTGTTTACCATGGCCCATCATTTTTTCTTTTTTCTTCCTTTTTTGAACACTTACTTTCTGGCATGCATGCATCTTATGTCTTGTCTGCTCCATCTCTAGAATGAACCAACGCAGTATGTTGGCAAAGGTGTCTAGAAACCAAGATCTGGGCACCGGGTGTGCTCGTTACTGCTGGGGTGCCCCTGCTACTGGGCGCTCTCAGTGGGCAGTGCTGGGGAATATTTGTCTGTATTTCAACCTGTGTGTGTACATTTCTGTATCTAGTCCTGTGTGGATCTGTGCATATAAGAATACATATATGAGTTCATCCTTCTGTCTCTGACTCTGAAGTAGCCCTACAGAATTGATTCTACTCTTCCTCTCTTACTTACTGGTAACTTCCATCACTAACAGTGAGAAACTGGGCTCCCATGATCTACATTTACTGATTTATTTGTTCGACTGTAGTGCGCATGTAGTTTCAGAATTGCTAGACTATGTCCCTGTGAGAAACAATCTACCCACTGGAGTACAGAGTTTATATACAGCTCTTTTTTTCTTTAGTCTTACAGGATCTAGTCAAAACAGTGTTTTCCAAATTGTAACTTCTTTTCACCTACTTTTGTCAGTGAGGTTATGTCATACATTTGTTATATTGTTAGATTCACCTGTCATACACTGCCTTCCATCCTGGGGCCACCGGTAGCCTCATTGTTTTTTGTTTGTTTAATTTGGATACAGTAAAGTTCACTTTTTGTGATATACGTTTTACAGGGTTTGCCAAATGCATTGAGTCATGTACCCACCATCACAGTTCCATTCAGAACGATTCCATCTCCCACCTAAATGTGGCTCCCAGTCATCAGCCCCTCTTCTCCACCACAGTCCCTAGCAACCACTTCTTTCCTTCAGTTTTATCTTTTCCAGAAGATCATAGAAATAGAATTGTATGATGTGTAGCCTCTTGGGTCTGACGTCTTTCACTTCCCAAAACACATTTAAGAGTCCTCACATGTCTGCATCAATCAGCGAGTGTTCTTCATCGCTGGCCAGTGTTCCATCGTATGGACACACTGCCCACCATTTGTTTATCTGTTCAGTGGTTGAAGGCCACGATGGTTGACTCCAGTTTGGGGTGATGAGGAATAAAGCTTCTATAAGCACTCACCTACACATTTTTATGGGGACATAAATTTTCAATTCACTTTGGCAAAAACCTAAGATTTAGAGTGGGATTGCTTGGTCTTATAGCAAGTACGCATTTAACTGGATAAGAGACTGCCAGACTCTCCTCCACAGCAGCCATTCTGCATTCCCACCAGCAGCAAATAAGAGTTTCTGTGGCTTCACACCCTCACCAGCGTTGGATGTTGTCAGGTTTTTTTGTTTTTTAACTTCAGCCGTTCTAATAGGTGTGTTGCGTTATCTCATGTAGTTTTGACCTGCATTTCCCTAAGGACTAATGGTGTTGAGTATCTTGTGTGCTCATTTGCCATCCATGTGTCTTCTTGGGTGAAGGGTCTGTTCACATCTTTTGCCCACTTCTCACGTTGGACTTTGTTTTCTTACAGTTGAGGCTTGCCCACCTGGCTGGCC
Source organism: Monodon monoceros (assembly GCF_005190385.1). NCBI lineage: Eukaryota > Metazoa > Chordata > Mammalia > Artiodactyla > Monodontidae > Monodon > Monodon monoceros. The sequence continues at coordinate 392,690 of NW_021703770.1, forward strand.
GGGACAGGTGCATCTCCGGCTCTACCTGAGTGCAAGGCATCTTTTCCTGGGGTCCTCTTGGGTGGTTCTTTCTCTGGCCTCGGCTAGTTTCTTTACATGTGTTCTCGGCTACACATGCTCAGGAGGCCTCTGGAGATCCCTAGAGCTCTCTCTCTGTGCAGCTCTTTCCTGCTCCATGGACCACTGTGGTTGCCCCAGACCAACAGCTCTGTCTGCTCATCTCAGGGGTCCAGAGCCACGGCCTGGACACTTGGCCAAGGCAGTAGACACTCACCTCACTTGCTTCCCATCTCTCAGGGATCATGGTCCCTCATTCTCTGGTGTCCAGTATTTTGAACACCACGTGTTTTGTCTTTTTTTTTCTTATTGTTTTAGACAGCAGGATAAATCCGGTCCCCACTGCTCCATCTCGGCCAGCCTTGGGTGCATGTTTATATAGCGTTTCCCAGTTTACAGAGTATTTCCAGATACATCATTCCCGCCGATCCAAACAACAACCACTACCATGGTCAGCACAATTTCCCCCAAGTTACTGTTGCAAACATTTCACTGCACAGGGCAAAGGTGACTTACCTTGGAGTTCAGAGCTGGGGCAGGACCTCTTGTTTCCTGCTGCCGGGGTCAGCAGTTTTCCCGTAAACAGGCCAGGATGGGGAGAAGGGATGGGGGAGGGGCATGAGTGGTCAGGAAAGGCTCAGGGAAGATGTGGGACTTGACCTGTGGCCGGACTGGCTGACCTTGGGGATGAAAAAAGAGCAGGGACTCATCCTTGGAAGTCAAGCCAGCCAAACCGGGGTGTAGAGTCAGGAGGAAAAGAGACATCTCCTGGGAATTCATCGCTGGGTGATACCCACACCCTTTCTGGTTTCCACCATGCCTTGTATTTGACAGGGATGGGGCTGAGTCTGTATCTCTCGGAATCTCAGACCAGTGACCCTAAGATGGCAGAGCTGGAAAGAACCACAGCCATCCTGCAGTTCTGTGCTCCCTCCCACCTTGGGATGGGAAAACCAGGTCAGAGCACGGCTGGCTCCGGAGTCCAGCGGGGCCGGAGCACAACTCTGCTCCAGGAGTTCACTCCATCCTCACGCCCACGGCTGGTTAGCATTGTTTTCCTTTGCACTTATTTATTTGTTGTTTGTTTTTTGCCCTCAGAGTGAGCACGTTTTCGTGCTGCTGATATATAATTAGACACGGCTTTGGATTTCTTCCTTTATCTTCAGGGCACATGTTTACACGCATAGCAGAAAGGGAATGTTGGAACTGTTGAAACACTCCAAGATTTTAGCCACAGGGCTGAGGAATCCGCTACGTATAAAATATGGCGATGCTAAATAAAGCACGTGAGTTTCCGCCGCTTGCTGGCGGCCCCATCACGGCAACTTAGGCTCAAAGCGGCCACAAACCTTTGGTTCTTCACGGGCTACAGGTCCTGAATGAGCCCCAGGCTTTGTTGGTGGCTAGGCTGTGTCATTTACCTTTGCGCCCGAGCACCTAGTTCAGCAGAACCAGATCCTCATTTCACTCCTGGTCTCCTCTTCCCCATTTCCCTCATCTCGGTATGTACGGTTGGTGTTGTTTGATCTGTAAAATGCTGGAGCCCATGAGACAATTCTGAAGGTGCTCGTAGCTTTCGCCTCCCAGGGCTGTGTTCTCCCCTCTGACACCACAACCGTTACTCTTTCTTCAGGACCTGAGCCGAGGCATTGCTCCTTCCCTGAATTTGTCAGCCGCTGGCACTGTAATGCTGTGTAACAAACACACACCCATACACCCACGTCTCCATGGCTTTCGGCATCAGGCACCCGCTTCTGGTTCACAGGTCTGTGGGGTGTCTGTGCTTGGCCGAGTTTGCCTGGGATCATCCAGGCTTGGTTCCAGGTCTGGCCCACGTGTCCCTCGTTCTAGAGCAGCTGCCCGGGGCATATTCTCCCCTGGCCCGTGGCAGATGCCCAGGAGGCCAAACCAAATGGTGCAAACACTTCCAAAGCCACTTCTCACATCATGTCTGCTAACATTCCATTGGCCAATGCAACCCAGCGTGGCCGTGGTAGGGATGTACACCCCCAGCCTCAGTGCCAGACACCACAAAGCAATGTGGCAGGGGGTGAGAGTGGACACCGGGGACAGTGTCCCGTCTACCACACTCCCTGAAGCCCCTCTGAACCTGCCCGGCTTGGACCACAGCCTCGCTTAGGAGAGTCAGTCTCTTCCTGGGGAGGCAGGTCCTGCTTCCTGGATCCCTGGGGAGGCCTTGCTTCCCAGCTCTGTCATTTTATTTTTTTGCTAATAATTCTCCCCTGTGTGTCACTGTGTACTTCTGGGTGACTTTCTGGAGAGATGCAGCCTGAGGTAGAATTAACGTAGGAGGAAGAGGGTGGGCATCACCAGATTCATTAAATATCACCAAATGGCTCTCACGGGGGCTGCACTGAATCACCCCCTCAATGGCTGCGTGCATTTCTGACACCACCAGCTTTACAGATTTTGCTCGATTCGTGGGTGTTAAAGGGTGAGTTACTCTTGTTTTAATTGCACTTCCCTGATGAATAGTGAGGTTGAACATTTAAAAACGCATTTACTGGCCATTCACATTTCCTCCTTTGTGACCTGTCATCAGCTCTGCTCGCCCTCACTGCTCTTGCTCCTGAACTGGTCCGCTTTATTTAATCGATTGGTTGGCGTTCACTATAGCTACTCCTTACCAATCCCCTGTCAGCTATAAGATCTGTACATTTTTTCCCTGTATTTTTCCTTTCTTTGTGGAGTTTTTGTTGTAGAAGACATGTTAATTTTAAGCTAGTCAAAACGACTCTTCGTTGAAGGTCACGGGCTTTTATATCTCGTTTAATTAATCCTTTCCTACCTCAGGTTTATGGAGATATGATCTAATATTTTCTTAGTAAAGTTTTGTTCTTCACCTTAGGGATTTACTCCACCTGGGATTTATTTTTGTATTTGGTATGACGTGAGGATCTAATTTTATTCTATTATGGAATACTGTTGTTTCTGTGCTATTTACTGCACAGCTACGATCTTCTACACTGAATCAAGCCCCTCCCCTGACATTTCTCAAGCCCCTCATGTGGAAAGAGACTAGTTTCTGGTCCGTTTTCCATCTCAGCACCAGGGACACACGGACGTGGCTGCTGTCACTCCCCAGGTGTTGACTTTCGATGGGATACATCTGCCTTCCTTGGCTATTCTAGACCTTTCATTCTTCCTTATCAATTTCCTGATTTGCCAGTAAGTTGGATGAAATACCTACTGAAATTTGATTTCAATGTAATGACTTACAAACTATTTTGGGGGAGATCCACATTGTAATGGGACTGAGTCTTCCCGTTCACAAACACGGTGTGAGTGGTGGTCACCGGCGCTGGGCACTGAGCATCCCGTCTCTCCAGTCCAGAAACGGGCATGTGGCACTTCCTGCCCCTCTGGGTGAGGGGCCGTGACACATGGCACTTTTGGGGCTGAGCATGTCGCTGCAGAGTTCCCTTCTTCCCTGGCAGGCACAGAGACCTCCAATGCTAGAGGTGGGGCAGCTCTGCAGTTGGGACCCCCCCCCACCAGCCCTCAGTGGACCGGCAGGGTGGGTGAGCAGTGCACGGGTGGTGTGCCAGCGCTGGCTGGTACCGGCTCAAGAAAGCCAGTGTTGGATTTTCTGGAACGTTGAAGAATGTTGCTTGTTTAATTCGCGGTGTTCTCTTGAAGTCCACCGTGGTAGGGATATTCACACCACAGGAATCTACAAATGCAAGAAACCAATACTAGTTTTTTCCTGAAGGGCAAGACTCTTTACTCTGTTTAAATTTTGTAGCTCTGGGGACACTGACCATCGTGGCCCTGACCGCACGCTTGCTGGTTGAAGCCGCTGAGATGCCAGGATTGTTTTTTGTTTTTTACATCTTTATTGGAGTATAATTGCTTTACAGTGATGTGTTAGTTTCTGCTTTATAACAAAGTGAATCAGTTATACATATACATATGTTCCCATATCTCTTCCCTCTTGCGTTTCCCTCCCTCCCACCCTCCCTATCCCACCCCTCTAGGTGGTCACAAAGCACCGAGCTGATCTCCCTGTGCTATGTGGCTGCTTCCCACTAGCTATCTATTTTACGTTTGGTAATGTATATATGTCCATGCCACTCTCTCGCTTTGTCCCAGCTCACCCTTCCCCCTCACCATATCCTCAAGTCCATTCTCTAGTAGGTCTGTGTCTTTGAAGTGGGGCTCACACACCTCCGGAAACGGCCCGTCTCCCCTTCCATTCAGACCTTCTATGTCTTCTGAAACATTTTATATATTTAAAGACCATCTTCTCCCCAACTCCAGTGTCCACACCATTCCCACTGGGCTCAGTAAGACACGCGGTAGTAGCCTCGGGACCTCATGCAAATCCTTGACGCATTTGTGCCTCGGTTTCCTTCATTCTCCTTATGGGCAGCTCGTGGCTTCCAAACTGAGGGTAACAGCAGAGTCTGTTTCAAAAGAATCAGCACAGCCAAGCAGGTAAAAGGTACACTGCTCTGAGGGCAGACCCCCTTGGCCTTCCCCCCTCCCCGCCAACCCCGCAGCCAGGGAGCACCGCCCTTGTCCCGGTGGCAGATCTCACGGCTCCTTCAGTGTCAACACACACCAGAAGCCAAGAGGTTTCCAAAATTGAAGTCAGCCCAAGCTTCAGAGAGTTCTAGAACTCTGCTGGGGGAGGGAGCAGGGTCCTCCAACCTCAGGCACCGCGTGTTGCAGGGCACCTTGGGCAGGGAGGGTCACCTCTCAGCTATCAGGCTCGGGTAGGGGTCCTGCTGGGTCCCTCCCCACGAGAGTCTGTGTCTCGAACAAGATGCCCCATTGGGCCCAAAGCAATTTGTTCAAAGCAAAAGTTTGGCTTCCACAGGACATTTGGATGAGCTGGACCATCCAGCACCTGTGAGGAGCTACAAAGCCACGATGGACTGAAAAGGCCACCTGCTCGGCTCGGGCCCCTTCTGTAGCACAGTCATCTCTCCTTCCCTCGACATGAAGCGTCCGGGACTCGCAGGTCGGCGGTGCTCTCTGCACGGGGAACACACGGAGGTGCTCTGTTCTCTGCCCGTAGCTTCTGAGCGTCCTGTACGAAGCACCAAGAGCTCGTCTATAAGAGCTATGAACTAAAACCACAAAAGGAACCATGAAATTACATTATTGCTCAATATTTAGGTTCTCTAAACCAATTAAGGTTTTTCGCTTTTTTCCCACACGCACACAGAGTAGAGTAGGAAGGACTGAGTGACAGAGACGGGAATAAAAGAGCCACAGAAGAGACCACGTAACGCGTGAAGGTTGGAAACGTGCCTGCCATTTCATTTACAGTTGCAAAGCTGATCCCTAACACATGCAACTTAACACGTCTACAATCAGTGACGGCAAACACTCATTTTTAACTAAATAGCTCCTAACATATTATTACGGCAATTAGCTTGTTTTTGGCCAAATTATATTTGGCCACTTTCTTCTCGACCAAATTGGTTTTGGCCCAATTACATCTTCCTCATGGTTTCCTGGTCTGTAAAAAAGAGATAATTGGATGTAGTTTTGAAGAATCAGCATGGGAGATAACGCCCACCTGCTTCCTCCAGGCCTGACACACAGCTCGTGCCCCCCCCCCCCCCCGCCCCCCCGGCGATGCCACCTCCCTCCTCTTGGGAAGACCGGCTCTGGCCTTGCCTGCGAGCACGGACAAAAGGTCCCCGGTCCCCCGTGGCTCCTGGGGCTGCCTGGGGCCACGCAGCCCGGCCACGTCTAGGCCCCCGTGTCAGCAGGGCAGCATCCATCCTCTAACCCCATCAAGGCCTCCACAACTGAAATCCTCCTGGGAAGCTAAGCCCCCACTCTGCTCACCAGAGACCCGGGGGTTTTAACTATTCATGAAAAAATTGGACATTTGTGAGCTGGGCACAGGCCTGGGGCAAGAAGATGGGGTGAGGGGTGCCCTGCAAGGGGGCTGCAGGGGGCAATCCACAGGGCACCCTCGTGGAGGTCTGTGGGCTCAGTGCGGGGGGTCTGCGTCTGAATCCTCCCCTGGGCTGGGGTGTGAGCGTCACCAGTGGCTGGTGAGGGGAAGTGGGGGTGTATCAGCTGAACCTTGGCTTTGGTGCAAGTCTGGAGGTGACCGGCTGACTGAGTCCTGGGAGCCCCCAGCTGGTGGGAGGACAACCCCCATTGGCCCAGCTCCACAGGTGCTGACGGCATCCTCTCCCTGTCTTCCTTCTCCGGAGCAGGGCGGAGAGGGGCAGGCAGAGGGCAGGCCCTTCGAGCTGGCGGTGGCTGAGGCCCTGCTTCTCTCTGCTAACCTTGGGCTGGCTTTCTAGGCCCCTCACCCGAACGTCCTATGCATTTACATGCATTTACTTCCCAAGGACAAACTATTACTGCAGCTGCCAGAGGCGAGTGAGACCTCGGGCATCCATGTGCCAGGGCTGGTGCCGCAATGCTGTTTCCTCTCTGCAGACCCAGGAATGAACAGCTCCCGCGCCTGGAAGAGGAATAATGATTTGAGGAAAGCTTCCCACGGCCAAGGTGCATGGGGGCACGGCTCCAGCTCCCGTGGACCCCAGAGAAGCCAGCCAGGGCTGCAGCCCCCCTACCCGGCTGTGCGTGAGATTTCCCTCCAGAGCCCCAGCCGCCAGGCCCATCTGAGGTCCTGTGCAGACTCAGCGGGCAGGGGTGTCGTGGACTCTCAAGGATGGACAGAGGGCAGGGGTGACCCCTATGCCAGACATCTCCCCTTTCTGCTTTAGATGGAGTAATTCTGGGGTCAAACAAACAGACTCAAACCCCAGGCTCACCCTTGCTTACTGTGTGGCCTTGGCAAGTTGGGGAGCCTTCCTGCCCTTGGTTTCTTCAGGGTTATGGAGAGGGAAGAACACAGAGGAGGGGCCAACTAACTCACCCAGGTGAGGGTCAGGGTGAGCAATAGAGTTTGGGAAGGAATGGTGTTTCATCAGTTGGAAAATGGAGGGAAAGGATGGACAGTCAGGGCTGGTGCTACAGCAAAAGCAAAGGCCAAGCTTTATGGCACTATGAGCAGTTCAACCTGCCTGCACTGTGGGGTGCCCATGGGGAGAGGCTGGAGAAGGAGGCCACCAGCAGGAAGCCTCCCAGGATTGCACCAGCCCGTGTCTCCTCCCCTCCTCCAGCTCAGACAATGCCAGCCTCCTTCTTCTTTTATAATTTTTAAATAGATTTTTAAATTGCCCTTAAAAATAACATAAATTTTAGTATCACGGTATTATAAACTGTGAAAAAAGAAAATAACTATTAAAGAAAATAAAAACTTGCAAATACTAACTGTTAAATTCATGTGTTTTAACTACCATTTTATTTTCTGAACAAAAAGATAGTTTTTAAATTACTACTGTAGTCAAAATTTGGTTCCTACTTTTCTCACTGACTATTATATCATAAGAGAAATTTGATTTTTACACTATTTTCGTGAACATCATTTTAAATCGTTACAAATATTCCAGAATGTGAGTACATTATAATTTATTTAATCGCCTCCTTCACTGGGCAGGATATTTCCAAGTTTTTTCTGGCATGAATAATGTTTCTTTGGGAATATTTGTATACCAACCTAATCAAAAGGATTATTTTTTTTCAGGATAGATTTCCAGAAGTGGAATTAATGGGTATAAGAGCCTTCACATTTTAAAGTCTCATTTTTCCCTTGCATGCTTTTATTTCACCATAGTTTTTTTTTTAACTTTTTAATTGTGTTAAAATATACATAGCATGACATTTCCCATTTTAGCCATCTTCAAGGGTACGATTTAATGGCGTTAAGTACATTCACATTTTTGTGCAGCCATCACTACGATCCATCTCCAGAAATTTTTCATCTTCCTCAGTTAAAACTCTGTCCCCCCTAGACCTTGGAAGGTCAATGAAAAAGAGCAGAGAATGCAGAATAAAGCCACAAAAATATGTCAGACCGACTTTTGACTAAAGCGCAAAAGCCATCCCATGGAGGAAGGACAGACTTTTTAACAAACAGTGCTGGAGCAAGTGGACAACCACAGAAAAAGTGAACCTTGCCCTAAATCTCCCATCTTAAATCAGCGCGGATCATGGACTCCAACATAAAACCCAAAACTATAAAACTTTTACAAAAAGACATAGGAGAGAATCTTTGGGATATCAAACTTGTTAAAGAGTTCTTAGACTCGGCACTAAAAACAAAATCTATAAAAGGAAAATATTGGTAAATTAAACTTCATCCAAATTCAAAACCTTACTTTGCGAAAGATCTCCTTGAGAAGATGAAAAGTGAAACTACTGAGTTGGGAGAATGCATTTTGAAAACAACATTATCCAACAAATAATGTATCGAGAATACAGGAAGAACCGTCAGAACTCAAAACGAAGAAACAAAGCCCCAAACAATCCCTGGATAAAGTAGGAAGAGACACGTCACTGACAAAGATATACAGATGGTAGATGAGCCCATAAAAAATGTTCAACATAATTAGCCATTGGGGAGATACAAATTAAAACCACAACGAGATATCACCACACACCTATCAAAGCGGCTAAGATAAAAAAGAGTGAGGACATCAAATACTGGAGAGGACGTCCAGGTACCTGCAACCCTGGTGAGTGTGGAATGCAGCGGCCTCTCTGGAAACCGGTTTGTCACTTTCTTTAAACATCCGAACACCCCCCACCCAGCGATGGCGCTTCTGGGCACTCACCTCAGAGAACTGGTGACTTACGTTCACACAAAGCCTGTACGTGAACGTCGTAGCAGCTCTACTCCCGGGAGCTAAAAGTTTCCTAACTATCCAGATGCCCTTCAACGGGCGAACGGTTCAATCCACTCTGGCTCGTCCACACCGTGGATTACGACTCAGCAACGCTAACAGAGAACAGATCAGTGGTTTCCAGGGGTTAAGGGGGTGGGAGCGGAGGGACGGTGCTCTAAAGAGCTCCCTGAGGGATCCTTCTGGAAAGATCCCGAGTCCTGTTTTAATACGAATATTCTGGGTGCGATATTGTGCGACAGTTTTGTAAGATGTCACTGTTGGGGGAAACTGGGTAAAGGGCACACGGGGTCTCTCTGTTTCTTATCTCTTACATGTGAACCTACAATTAGCCCCAAGTAAAAAGTTTATTGAAAAAGCTAAAAAAAAAAAGCAAGTCACAGGCCAGCCTACCAGAGGGGGCATGATACAGGACGTGAGGACCAGGTGGGGTCTCAGGGGTCCCCTAGAGTCTGTCCACCACAGGTAGGAGGTCCACACAGGGAGACAAGGGTGCAGGGTGGCTGGGAGACCCAGTGTGGGGTTCCAGTGGTGGGGCTCAGCTTGAGCCTTGGGAGAGCTGGGGTCCTGGTTGGCAACAGGGAGACGTCTGGTGGACAATCACAGGTGGTCATGGTCAGTGGAGGTGCAGCTCAGATGGATCTGCAAGTACTGAGATGAGAGTGGAAAGGGCACTAGAAGCTGGCCGCAGCAATGGCCCTTGTTCCTGTCACTACGCTTGCCGGGCTTTCCACAAATGCTGGGGTCCTCCTGACACCCCAGGGAGGTGGGATGGTGCCCTGCTATGGTGGGAGGAGGAGGGGGGAGGGGAGGGGGGCAGGTGCCCCAGTTACAGGGGAGACTTGGTGGGCGCTGGCCTCGCTGGCTTGCGGGTCTCCAGGGCTCTCCTGCTACACGTGGATCCATGTGTGGCCAGCCTGATGTCCTCTGCTGTCAGGCTCCTGGGGGTTCTGTTACAAAGTGCCACACGCCGGGGGCTTAAAGTAACAGGTGTTTACCCTCTCACAGGTCTGGAGGCCAGGGTGTCAGCAGGGCCGTGCTCCATCCAGAGGCTCCAGGGGAGGGTCCTTCCTGCGTCTCCCAGCTCTGGAGGCTCCACGTGTTCCGTGGCTGTGGCCCCATCACTCCGGTCTCTGCCTCCGTCTTCACATAACCTCCACCCCTGTGTCTGTGTGTCCCTCTTATAAGGACACCAGTCATTGGGTTTGGAGCCCACCCTAATCCCAGATGATTTCATCTTGAGATTTTACCTTATTTACATCTGCAAAGACCCTTTTTCCAAATAAGGTCACCATCTGAGGTTCTAATGGACGTGAATTTGGGGGGGACAATATTCAACCCACTACACCCCCTCCCACCAGCCTTTGGGGTCTCCAGAGCTCTCCCTGAGGAGCCCCTGGTTTCTGCTAGCAGGAGTCCGGGAGACCAGCTCATCACCATGCAGGGGGCTCTCCGGGGGGCAGCTCCCATCTGAGCACGTGGGCACTCGTACATCACAGAGCTGAGCTACTTCCAGGGCCCATGAAATGTAAAGGCTGCAGAAAAGTGCTCTTAGACACCACACAAGTGATCTTTTCTTTAATAAAAAGAAAAGCCCTCATAAAACTCCGTAATTATTCTCTCCCGCTGTCCTTGCATGCTCTGGGGCTGGTGAATGCCTGGAGGGGAGGGATGTGGTCCCGGGGACAAGCTCTCCTGCACGTGAGCTGGGGACGACCCCTCCCCGGGCGAGGTGAGTGTGCGCACTTGGCAGGGTGTGTGTTTGGCGCGTTAGAGGTGTGCGTCTGAGAACCACACTTCACTCACCAGCTCATTCAATGGCATCCACTCTTTGGAGGGCACCTGTGGACGCGGCTGGATGAAATGGAGGGAGATCCTTGCCGCAGGGAGCATACCCGCCTGAGGGAGTGGGTGCTTTCACGAAGCGCACACCTGAGTTTGCATGCGTGTGCAACGGCGTGGAAATGCGTTCACAGGCACCTCCGGTGTGCCAGGCGTCCTGCTAGAGGCACGAGTGGGCGTCGCCCTCTTCTTCCTCACCAGTGATGTCGGCACCATCCGCATCCCTGATTCCTGCCTTGAGTTCTTTGCTGCCCAGGCCAATGGCCTCAGACATCAGGGGCCGGGACAGGGAGAGCCCTGGGAGCCCGTCCTGTGCACTGGGGTCGGGGGAACTCACGCACACCAGTCCCGCTCATGGCTCTCACCTAACCCCCACCACGGCTCTGAGCGAGGAATACTGTGCCCATTGCCCAGGTGGGCAAAGCGAGTGTGCCCGGGGTCTTAGAGTGAGTGGGAAGCAGGCCTTGAATGCCGACGCCAGCCCTGCACCCGGCCTGTGCCCTCCCTCCCTGGCAGGGGAGCAGGGCAGCCACCCTTCTCCTCCTCCTGCTTCAGCCCTCAGCCTTGGTCCCAGGCTCCTGGGGCCCAAATTATCAGTGCTGCTGGATTCAGGGTTAGGGCCGTAGGACATGCCTCCGGACACAGTGCCCGTGCTCTTTGCCGCACAGGCGAGGAGCCGAAGGCAGAGAAGCGGAGCCAGGCGGCAGGCAGAGCCCTTCCCAGAGGCTGGCTCCTCCTTCGGCCTTGCGCCGCATGGGCCTCCCTGCGGGGCCTCGGCTGGGAGCCTGAGGCTGGCTGCCCTGATTCAGAGACACCTGTCCGCCACCTACCCCTGCTGCCAGGCGGCCACAGCCATCCCTCGGGTCGGGGGGCTGGGTCCCGCTCTGGGGGTCTCTTGGCAGTGGACTGCTGGCCTGGGGACTTGCAGCCGACCTGGGCTTCCGTTCATCCCATGGCCTCTTCTGGCACCTGGCCAGGGCGGGCTGTGGGCACCGCGTAGCTGCGGGCCTGAGACAGTGTCTGCGGGGGCGTGTTTGTCCATCACTTCTTTTGCCGGCCTCGCAGTGAAGGAAGCTTCTTGAAGCTCCCGTGGAGCCCAAGGTGGGCTCTGTGTGGGGCTGGCAAAGCCCTCCACTCCCGGCCGGCCCTGGTGGATTCTGAACAGAAAAGGGACACGAAGGGACATTTCATTTGTTTGGCAAAGTGACATGTTGACGGGACACGCTTCAGCCGAGTGCGGTGAGATCAAACGGAGTTGTTGCCTCCAAGCTTGGTGGCAGTCGCTCCGCGTTCTGAGGTGTCCCTTGTAATTGCCTACGCTCTCCTCAGCGGTCCCCTCGGCTGCCCTGGATCCAGCGCGGTTGTTGGCAAATCCCGCGCCACCTCTTGTCAAGCCGACCTCTGCCCCGCCCCCCAACCCGTGGCCCAGCACCTGCTCAAAAGCATCAGTTAGTGCCCTGGGGGACATTCCCAAGGCCCAGGGCTGGGCGGGTGCAGCCTGATCACGGGGCTGGGCTCCCAGTGAGTGTAGGCGGGTGGAGGCCCCAGGGATGCCGGGAATGAGCAAACCCGCCCAAACTTACGCACTTCCCTCCAGCCCTCACCCAGGACCTCGGGCATCTCTGGACAGGGACCCTCGCTTGTCAGCTCTCCCCCGGACACTGCCCACTGCCCAAAGGATTTCCCTTCCCATCCCACCCTTCGGCTGCGGACTCTCACCTCCCACCCACCGCCCTCTGCTCACGGGCCTTGTCCTTCTGGACTCGAGGGTCTGCACTTGGAGGCCCGGATTATTGCAGGACCCCAGGGGGACCCCAGGGACACGGATGGGCTTCAGAGTGTCAGGCGCTCCTGGTGGAGCCCATCAGAGCCCTCCCTGAGAAGGAGATTTGGACGAGGGAGGAAGATGCCCCCCTTGGTGTGGAGTTTTCCAGACCAGGGGCTGGCGGGGCTGCCTTGCTTGCTGCTGGTTGAGGGGCCTGCACAGAGCAAGGCCAACGCACAAAGTCAGAGACGAGCAGAGGACGGGGGGCGCAGTGCCTAACGATGTGCCCAGGGCGGGTGGGGCCCTCGCAGGCCAGCCTGGCACTGCGTGGTGTCGGGAAGAGCTGGGCGTTAATGCCTTGGCCGCAGCCCCATCCTCTCCCAGCAGTCTCGACACAAGGCCAGTGCCAGGCACACAGGGCTGGGCTGTGATGTCCACTCTGATGCGGACCTGCCGGGAAAGCTGGAAGGGCGAGGCTGCGGAGATACTAGAGAGCCCTAGTCTGCAGGGCGAGAGCTGGAAGGGGCCCTAGGGGCATAGGAAGGGCTTGCCTGAGGTCACGGGGAAGGTCAGGGTCTGGGGCCCGGGAAACCGGGCACAGCCCCAGGCCCACGGCTGGGCTCCGCCAAGGCCCCAGCGGCTGGACGCTTTCACTGTCGCCATCTGACCGAGGCTATTGCAGGACCTCACGTGTGAAATGCGACGGTGACCTGCCCACCTCAGGGGTTCGGTGGGAAGATTAAATGAACCTTGGCATCAGTGCATCACTGACGCAGAGCAAGTGTTCGAGCCTCGTACCTTGTCTTTAGGAGTTACCCTTTGAGGGCCCTCCAGGCTCGAGAGGAGGTGCCCCTCCTGGGGGACCCAAGACATGGGGAGCATTGTGTCTGCAACCCCGGCCGAGGGGGAGGGTGGTGACAACCAGCGGGGATGGAGCGTCCACTGTGTGCCAGGAGAGGGGCACCCCTGATTTCCGCTGTGTCCTGTGCCGGTTGAGCTGGCCCCGTTTTACTGACGGGGGACAGAGACTGGGGGCCACAGCCAGCAGGGGTGGTGCTGATGTGGAGCCCGGGATGCCCTGAGCCCAGCGTCCGCACGCTCTCCCTGCACGGATGGCCGAGGGCTGATTTCAGTGGGGGTCAGGCTTGTAGGCCAGCTGTTCTGGGAAGGGGACTTGGGATGGTCTGGAGGGGAGGGTAAGGCACATCCCTGCAGAGCACAAGGGCAGGAAGGCCTGGGTGCATGAGTCCTGCACGGACAAGGCCCTCGTCCCAAACCGTCCAAAGTACTCGAAATGCAGACTCTGCTCCTCCCTCGTGAGCAGCGGACGGGGGGACCTGAGGTGGGGCTAGGAGGATCCACCTTTACAAGCTCCTCCAAGAGCGGTGAATGCACGAGGTCTCAGAACCACACCGGGAGGGCCTGGGCCAGGATGGGGGAGGGAATGGGCTGTGAGAGCCGGCTGAGCTGCTCTGGCCGCAGCAGGGGTGGCAGCTCATCACCACACACCTTGCAGGTGGAGGTAGGGTGGGGAGGTGGAAGCAGGAGAGGGCCGAGGGCCCGGGGGTGACCTCGGGTGCAGAAGTGACGGCCGACCCTTCTCAGGCAGTCTGCACACCAGCGTGTCCCGGCTCGGCAGCCGGCAGAATGCCCAGGAAAATACATAAACTAACAAAGTTACCTTCCCCCTGTTTCCTCAATGCAAGCTCCTGGTAGAAAGTCTGGAAACTACAGGGAAGGGTGATGGGGAACATGAAATCACGTGGTCCCACTCCCGCATGTGCATCTGGGGTCTTCACAGGGCGGCTGTGGTCCTCACACGTGGCACAACATGGTTCGTTCAGACTTCTTTTATTTATGAATTTGTTTATTTAGTTTTAGTTGTGGTAAAATACACATAACATAAATTTACCATCTTGCCCCTTTTTAAGTGCACAGCTCAGTGGCATTAGGTACATTCACATTGTCGTGCTACCATCCCCACCCTCCATCTCCAGAACTTTCCATCTTCCCAAACTGAAACTCTGTCCCCATTAAGCACCGCCTCCCCCAGCCCCCTCCCCACCATCCTACTTCCTGTCTCTGTGAACTTGATGACTCTGGGTGCCTCAGGTCAGTGGAATCATCCAGCATTAGTCCTGTGGTGACGGGTTTATCTCACTGAGCACAATGTCCTCAGAGTTCATCCATGTTGTGACAGGTGACAGATTTCCCTCCTCTTGTGGTCGCCGTGTGGATGGACCACACTGTGTCTCTCCATCCATCCGTCGACGGACACGGGTTGCTCCACATTTTGGCTTCTGCGAGGCGTGCTGCTGTGAGCACAGCCGCACACACCCATGTGGTTGGCATCCTGCCCCGTCCGCTTCCCCGGAGCCTGGTCCAAAGTCACTAGAGCCCAGCGGTGGTGCTGGTTCTCCCACATCGCATGCAGTTGGGTGGCACGTTGCCCTGTGCATTCCTTACCACAAGTGATTCGACGGGCAAATGAGTTCATAAGCTTTGTTTGTATCTTAGATCATCTCCTTCCGACAGGACCTGTGGAGTAGAATTACTGGGTCAGCCCTTTTGACCGGCATCACGTCCACATGTCAAGTTACTTCTCAGAAGAGGAGCTGGTGGTACATGCGCCCCCCGGCACCCAGCGGGATAATTAATCCACGCACACTCGATAGGCGGAAGGGCATTTCGGTGCTGTTTCTATTTTCATTTCTTTCATTACTTGGGAGGATAACTGATTTATATCCATGTGTGTCTGGCATTTGTGATTCCTATTTTGTGGAGTGTCTTTTCATGTATTTTGCTCATTTTTCAGCATGCGACTTGGTATTTTTCTTATCAGTTTCTAGAAGCTCTTTATATAATTAGAAGTCAGCATTGTTGTAATCGCTACAAACGTTGCCTGCCCTTCCTTTGCCGTGTGGTTCTTGATTATGAGTCTGACGTATAGAAATGTAATTTCTGGTATCAGATCGTTTGCATTGTGCTTCCTTCTTTGCTTGTAGGAAGCCCTACACGCGGGGTGAGAAAAATCTCCATTCATATTCCCTTCTGGTTAATTCAGAGGCATCCTCGGAAATTCAGAGTGAACCTGGGCTGGGGATAAACATCCAGCCTGAAACCCCCCCTGGCTCCTGGTGACCTGGAACAGCCAGGGTCCCTGTGTGACACCCAGGGGCCCTCTCTGCAGCTCTCCGTCCCCACGGTCCCAGCACTCAGGAAACTTCCCGCTCATCAGGCCATCTGTTGGAGGACTGCCCGGCCCTCCCAGACACTGTTCCCACCACACAGAGCCATCCCGATCCCAGGACCAGCGCCGGACCCCTCACACTGCTGTCCTTGAACTTCACGGGGAGCGCCACCTCTTAATTACTGACCTGTCCCTTTGCCAAGGCAGGGTCCCTGTGCCCATCACTGGGTTTAGCACACAGTAGGTGCTCCTAGGGAGCTGAGGCCAAACTGATGCCTTGCGAGGGCTGCAAGCTCTCTTTACAGCCTGACGTAACTGGGCTTTGTAAGAAAGCGTTATTTAGTGCTTTGGAGTCACCATTCTGAGAGTTCCCAGTAGACACGCACCTGGATAGGATGCCGAGCCCCGTCCTGTGTCCTGCATCCCTCTGGGCCCAGCTGAGGAAGGAGGAGGGCAGACACTCAAAACCGCTTCCTTTCATGGTGTCCTAACAGCCCCCGGGACCGCTGCCCCTCCCTCTGGGGCTCCAGTGTCTGGACAATGGGCAGGGTCTTCCTCTGTCAATCTCACCACCACCACCCCCCGCCCCCTGCAGGGACCGTGCTCAGATAACGTTCCGAGGTTGATTCTAAATGTGGTAACCCACCCTTGGCTGTTGCCAAACTCACACAACCAACCCCCTCCATCCAGGTTATTAAATATGGTCCAGACTCCATCCTACACCCAGACATCCCCCAGACCCTGGGAGCTCTCTGTCTGCAGTCCAGGGACCCAGAGTGCACGGCTCCGTTAAGTAGGGTCTTTTCAGGGGCCCAGCCAGTGCCCTTTCGGATGCCCCCCGACCCCGGGGCAGGGCCTGGTCATGGCTGGGGGGCCTCCTGGCTTCTGCTCCCTGGAAACTGCTCTGTCCCGGCTCCTGGCTGACCCAATACTCCAGCTGCCCCTGGCTTCTCTGCTGTCAGCGCTCTTGCCACCCTGGGGCCAGTGCCAACCTTGGCTCCACTGGCCTTTCTGCCCCTGGTCCAGTCACCACCTGCCCGGCTTCCTCTCTGTGTCTCTTCAGCTCCTGTGGGTGAGAGGCCATTGGCCACTCACGGATTGGCGCCCCCAGGTCAGGGATCTGCCCCAAGACAGTTGTCACGGGGTTCCACGTGGGCCACCCTCCTGGGTTCTCAGGGCAGCTGGGGCAGAGGGTGCGCTGGACTCTCCAGGCAGGGGCAGGGCTTTGACCTCACCCACGCCCTCCAGGCCCGCCTGCAGGCATGCCCGCAGCTCTAACCTAGCAGCACACCTGTGGCCTCCTGGCCTGGGTCTTCTCTTCTCCTTAGTTTCCAAGTGAACCCTCATTCTTCACGACCAGCTTGGAAGCTGCTTCTCGGGGGGGCGGGCCTCACCTCCCTCACCTCACAGACCCCCTTGTGTGATGGCCCTGCTTCCCCCAGCCCCTCAACTCACAAAGTAACGGGAGCTTCAGGCTGCCTGCCTCCACTGGGGCTCTCAAGGGACTAGGGACCCCTGAAAGCATCCACCTGAGGCCGAAAAGAAGGGAAAAAATGTCAACTGGAAAGAGACAGGATAGTTCATCCACTCATACGAACGCGGAGACTTCCAGACAGCTGCTGACGTTTCTCAGTCTCTCTTCTAAACCTTAGACCACAGCTTCCATGAGATTACATGTTGGGGGTGGCGGAGAAAATCTTCAAATATCTTGTCACTGAATTCCTTGTTCGTGGGAAGGGGAGTTCCCTCTGGATGGGAATTTCCTCACCTTGAAATGAGGGGCAGGGGCTGGGCCATGTAGGTTTCCATTCTCTGTGGTCTAGGTTAACGATTGCAGACACAAGGAATCACCTCGTGCGTTTTCCCCGCGGTCCTAGCTCCACAAATATTGGTGGAAAGCGTTAGCCCTCATAATAAGCAAGAAATCTTAACTTGCCAGAGACACAATTTAGATAGAAATATCAAGTGGAGACAAGCTAGTGAGTTTTGTACCACTGTGTTTACCTGACTCGGCTAAAATTTTGGTATGAAAGCTACAAGGTCTCCACTTGTGCCTGCCTGTCTGTCTGTATACACATAGATTACGTATATGTGATAGTTTTCTGTCTCTGGATGGTATTACCAAATTAATTCATAAAATGTCATAAAAGAGCTCTATTTCAGTTGACTTAAGCATAAGTAAGCATTTACATATAAATTAAATATTTCAAAAACTCCCAGAAATATAGAAACTAACCCAGATGCTTTTCAAGTTTGTGACCTGGGTAACTCTTTGGTAAATAAGATTAGGTTAATATTGCTGGTTTAATAAAAATTAGTGTATCTCCTGAGTTATCAGCATAAAATAGAATAAGAGCATACAGTTTTATTCTACTTGGGTTTACTAGTTAGAATTACGGAACATAATATCTACCAGATATTTAGAATTATAGAAATTATAAATTCAACCTAAGAACAAATGTGTAAGTAAAGATGTCGTAAAAATGAATTGCTTGATGTCCATTACTTCCTGTTTATTAAGCACAGTAGTAAAAGAGAAAAAAAAAACCATTTATTTAGCCTTGTACGTTTTTGCTGTGTGATACTTGCCTAAATGCACATGCTGTAAAAATAGTTAACAGGGAAAACACTTGAGATGATGGTGAGCTTTGTTTAATTCTATGATATGTCTGCGTGAAATAATGTCTAGATCATTCTTCAGTAAGATGAACCACAGAAGTGGTGTGAGTGTCATTGCCAAGTATAAGTTTATGTCATTATGGGTTCCTTTATGTGGTGTAGAGAGTCTAAATGTATTTGAGTCTGTTAATAAACATGCTCTTTCTGCCACTTTGAAAAAAATGGTACTTAATGAAGCATATGCTTATACAAATTGTGAGATGGTGAATTGATAAAATTTGTTTGTCCCCTACAGAATGCTGGTATGTGACAGACAATTCACAATTGTTTTCCTCCTAGTTTTCTCTGTAAAACAAGGGTTACATGGTTAAAAAATTATAATCAATATATGTAAACAAAACTACCAAAAATAGTGCAGGAAAACAACTTTGTATGCAAAGTATAAAACAAAAAGTAGGATGTGTTTTGATAAGGGCAAAAGAGAGTAATTTTGTCCTAAAGTAAGATGACTGGTTGTCTCCCAATAAGAAAATATAAAAAACATAGACCAAAACCTGAATGGATATAAAAAATTGTAGAAGATTTGTCAAAAAGGAATTTTATGTGCGTCCAAGCTGTGATTGAATGAATTTGTTTATAAGGTTTTTAAAAATGAGCTCAACAGTCAACTGACTATAAAACTAGAGTTTGGTTTTCTTTCTCTGCCGTAACAATCTTTTCTTGGATTACTGGTCTGCCCTTCATAAGAGATTGTAAAATGTTTTTCTTTACATCTTGCGTAATCTCCATTATAAACAGTTATTTAAGAGAAGCTAAGTATTGTTTCATAGGGATCAGAGGTCCTACGTAATCACGTGTCCAAACCTTTTGGCATTTTTGACAACTTCCCAAAATCAAATCCTAAGTGAAAATTTGACCTCGAACTGACCTTGAGATTTTCCAGGAGGCTCCTGGAAAATCTCAAAGGATTTGTTTTTTAACTTGTAAAGAAAGAAATGCTTAAAAATAATTTGGTTTTTTTGTTATGTTGAATTGCATGAAAAGTGTTGTTAAATAAGAAGAGATACTTAACCTTCCCTTGAGGTTATGTTTGACAGGAAAATGTTAGTAGCATAGGTTTTTCAGAAATGATAGGAAGTCCATAGAAATGTGTCAATACTCTTGTTTTCCATAATGTTTCCAATGTAATGTTATCAGTTGTCATTCCAGTTACCATTTTAAACGTTCCATGCCACAGAGATAACCAAATTTCCTTGTCAAATGAACTCTTGTCCCTTTAACAACCATTTTAAGTCTTTTGTCTTCCACAAATAGTTTTTGCTTTACTTTATACTCTGAAAGCATTTGGAACCGGATACAGATCAGTGTGTTCCATCTTCAATAAAAAGGGACTGTCTCAGAGACCCATGGAAAGGACTGTGACAAGTTCTCTGGCGTACAAGCTTTCGATGTCATTGCTTAAATAACTTTGAGATTTAACTCACTGGACTGAGTCAGGAGTTCCAGGTCTCTAGTGGTTAAGCCAAGAGCAAGCAGAACGAGAATTCATTACAAAAGACTAAGGGAACTGATAAAGGATGATTATGGTCTTGTTGGGGACATTGCTGGTTCTTTGATGCTCTAATTTCTGGATATAAGAAACTTCTGTCCCTTTTTTCTTATCTATACTTGTAACAACAAGTAGATTATACTTTCATAAACAGAAATGAAACATTTATCTTTCCTCGCTTCCTGATCGCTTCAGAATTCGAAGGTACTATTCAGCATCATGGCAATATAATTATTTGCATAATTTCAGTAAGAATCTGTCCTCCTTGTGATAGGACATAACTGGAAACACTGGTTCTATAACCAAGGCTTTGACTGGAATCATTTTCATATTTGAAAATGATGACCAAACAGTTTTAAAGAACTAAAGTTGACTTCATGGACCAATGCTTACAAAACTCTCTTGGGACCTGGTGTACAGGGCTCCCAGTCTTTCAGATGGACGAGGGAGGTCACTTCCTGGCAGGCCCAGGAACCTGAGGATATTTTGGGGACCTTGAGGAGAGAGGAATTCACCCAAATCTATAGGCATCACAGGCAAAATCTAGTGGTGGGTTCTTGGCTTGGCTTCCTAGGCTCCAGAGTCTTTTAAAAGTCCAATCTGAGATTTCTTATGTAAAGTCCCAGCAAAGCAAGCCAGAAAAGGCTTTTGTGATCAGTTACCATTCTTGTAGCACTTACATAAATAATTAGGCCAAATCTAATGAGACCAGACTAATTTTGTAAACAAGAATAACGTTACTCTGATTATCTTTGATCAGAAAGGCAGGTGACAGTAGAGATAAATTTTACGTTTTGGTAGAAAATGAAAATTCACCCTGTGGGTTATTAAATTCTAGTCCTATTCATTGCCTTTGAGCTATTTTCACCTCTTTGTAAACTGGATCCCGCCATCTTGAGTATTTTGTCAGAAATTAATGTTTCCATTTTTCTCTCATCCTCCTGACTTGACGTCACTGAGGACAAAAGCTGCCCTTTCCGTAAGTCCCGCATGCTGAAGCCGGGCAACCTGTCGTCTCACCATGCCTGTGAAATGGTAACCACTGGCCCCACCCCACTGCTAAGATACTCTGAACCCAGCATCGAGAAATCTCATGGGCTGTTCTCTGGACTCAGAAAATAGTCTGTTCCAACCATTCATCTGTGTTTCTCTCTTTCTTTTCATAGCAACTCCCCTAATTACATGACTGACTGCTCTCACCATCCAGCCAACATTCTCCACTACTGAGTGTTGACGTTGGTTCAAATGTCCCTCCATGAACAAAGGTGATGGAATGAGAAATGGGGGTACATGGTGCAGATACAAGAAGGTGTCTCTTCTCTCCTTGAACGAGAAGAGGGGCTCACAGAGACTCCCTCCTCGACCAAACTCTAGGCCGTCTCCTCGGAGCCTTCTTCCGATAGGCTAGTCCTTGGCATGTCCTCAAGAGCCCAGCTGTAGCCCAGTTGTAGCAAGAATCCGACAACAATTCTACAAGCAAGTCAGATTAGCCAGAATCCCCGCCTTCACCAGCTGATCACATCCCTCATCCCACACCTCATCCCACATCAGCTCTGATCACCTGGCCTGCCATCAACAAGAATCCTGTTAGGTCTTTTTCACCAGAATCCACTCCCCCCATCACCCCTAAGGTTTCCTTCTAATAATTTTCCATCCACTGACCCCCACCTCCTTCTTGCCTGTAAATCCCCACTTGCTTCTGCTGTATTTGGAGTTGAGTCTGGTTCTGTACTGAGGTTCTTTTATTGCCATAACTCCAGAAAAAAATCTATTTTTACCCCTTTACCTCCTATCCAGCTCTGATTCTCTCTGACACAGGTGCTGGGAAGGGCCAGGCCTGAGCCTGACTTGTGGGAGGGGCCAGCTCCAGGCGGGGAGCCCCAGCCGGGCACCAGACAACCCACTGCCACTGCCTCAGCAGGCCCTCTCGTCTGGAGAGACTCGTCACCTCCTGGGCAGGATTTAATGGTGCCATCCCCAGCCCTGGGCCATGAGAGGGTGCAAGCTGGACCCTGACTGTTAGTTCTGTCATCTGCATGTAAGGGTGGGCAGGGCTTGTCTGAAAGCACGTGAGAACAGGGATGGCCAGAGCAGGAATGGAAGGGGAGACCGCCCTATGCTTGGCTGCAGCCACGCCCCTCTCCTTGCAGACACGCTTCCCACCGCCCTTGGATTTGAGGCTATACCTCCTCACAGCTGTGTCTCTCAGAAATTGGCTCTGGGACTGAGCAGGGAGCCCACCTGAGCCCTTCCTGGGCATGAGCTTAGGGCCGACATGCTTCCCTTG
The DNA here is from genome assembly GCF_005190385.1 of Monodon monoceros. NCBI lineage: Eukaryota > Metazoa > Chordata > Mammalia > Artiodactyla > Monodontidae > Monodon > Monodon monoceros. The sequence continues at coordinate 414,746 of NW_021703770.1, forward strand.
TAGCATCTCTCGCTCTGGGCAGTCTTCTTGTTTCCCTGCAGGGTGCAGGGGTCCACTGCCTGTCCCCTTCCCTGGAGAGTGCGTCCGTGTGGTCAGGGACCTTTGACATCTTGCCTACCCTGTGTGCTTTCTGTTCCCAGGACAGGGCCTGATGCACGTGGCCAAGCGGTCTGCACCTTGTGATCAGACCTCTCCCTGAGCGTGGACCACGGAGCTCGGTGACCGCCCAACAGGAGGTTGGAGGACACACCTTCACTGGGCCCCTGGGCACTGTGACAGAATAAGACAGTGTGTAGGAGCACAGGTTGCATACAATCATATGCTAATTACAAGTAATTCTTATGTGTTTGTTAGAGTGGGTCCTGTAAGACCTCCCCCTAATGAGTTTGTTCTGGTTTGTGTAACTTTCATGTTTTCTCAGAATAACAAGGCTTTTAAAATTCTATAATTTGCACTGGGTATCAACTCAGTTTGGATTTAGAAAATGAATCTCAATTACCTCTTGATAAATGTTCCCAAAGAACAGAAGAGGCGGCTGGCAGATCAGGGGGAGGTGTGTGAATTTCCTGCCTTCTATCGCTTTCATCGATGCGTTTCTCCTTCACCGGCGATGCTACGAGGACACAGGTGTGTAAGTCCCCACTAGGTTTTGGAAAAATAAAAATATAAATGAGAGATGGCCTTAATTCTTGAGAATTACCTGGAGATCAGGGAAAGACAGCTACAAAGTAAGGAATTGGAATAAGCCGTGACTGACTTGGTCACCCAGGGAAATTCACACCACCCAGAACACACCCATTGAGGGAGTAGAGGGGAGTTCAAGGTAATGGACAGGGCAAAATCAGGCTTGCCCAGACATGTGGTTGCTTTAGGTCCTAGGAATATCGTTAAAAATTAATTTCCCATATTCACTCCGCTCCCTATTTGGGGAAGAAAATGCCCATAGACATTAATTTTTCAAATTGGTCCTCGTCTTGTAACATCACATCTTTTCAATGCTTGTGTGAATTGAATTACTTCCCACACCTTGCAATTCCCAGGTTATTTCAGTCTCCCCACCACCCCTGCCAATAGGTAGTTATGTTCATCTTAACCTTATCATCTAAGGATCAGTTGAGATCTGCTTACAGGCAACGTTGAAATTAACAGGGCATTTATTTTTTATTTTGTTTTATTTTTATTAATTTTACTGGAGTACGGCTGCTTTACAACGTTGTGTTAGCCTCCACTGCACAGCAGAATGACTCAGCCATACACATACAGGGCATTTAGTTTTAAATCTCTCTAGAGTATCGGGAATTTTACCAAGCGCTGTGGATTTGTCAAGGCATACATGTGCTTATGTCATTTTTGTTTCATTTTGACCTTGAGTGTGTTAAGTGGTTTTTCTTCATGGATTTAGGGCTTTATTAGTTAATAATAAGTTGTTTCCAGGTGGAAAAAAAAATCGGGCTTTGTGGTTGTGGAAGGCTTGATGACTTTTTTTAAAGGCCAAATAAATCCTGCTCTCTGTGTCCAGGGGAGACATCTCTCTGGCGTTACCTGCCATTCAGAGTTACTGGGTCGTCGGGGCTGCGGCCATCAGTTTTCATAAACCTGCTGTGTCTGGTGATGTCATTTAGGAAATTGCTATGGACTGGAGTGTGTCCCCCCCACCCCCAAATCCAGATGTTGAAGCCCTAACCCCCAACGGACTATACTTGGAGATGAGGATTTTATCAGATAATTAAGGTTAAGTGAGTAGAGTCCTGATCCGATTGGTGGTCCTGTAGGAAGATAAAGAGTGATCTCCCCCCTCCCCCACCGCCTCCATCCCCACCGTGCGAGGACGCAGTGAGAAGGTGTTGTCCGTCCACAGGCAGGAAGCAGGCTCTTGCCAGGAACCAACTGGCCGGCCCCTTGATCCTGGACGTCCAGCCTCCAGACGGTGAGAAATGCGTTTCTGTCGTTTAAGCCGCCCAGTCTGTAGTGTTTTGTTGTTGCAGCCCCACTGACTAAACCGGGAGGGAAGCTTGGATTTCTGTGATTACAGACCTGCCCTCCATGCCTTTCAGTCCACGCCAGACCTTCCTAATGTTGTCAATCAGTATTTATTACATTTTCTACAAGCTGGGCTCTGTGCTTCTTGGGGCAGGACGCTGGTGTGAGAGTGGCCCATCCAGAGCAGCCCGTGATCAGATGATAAGCTCGTCGCTATTGCTATTGTGTTATTATTGATAGTTTCAGCAAGTCCGCCCCATGGACAAAGCGCCCGCATAACCTTTATCATGTGACTCCTCCAGCCTTCAGGGAGGCAGGCAGGCATTTGTATGAAGAAAACAAGGTGAAGTAGAGTAAATGGCTTTCCTGAGCTCAGGAGGCTGAACAGACCTGGCCTGGACTTGTCCCTGGAAAATATAAAAATATGTCAGTATAAAAAATTTATATTCTCAGGAAAAAACATGACCTGGAGGAAGCTCCTAACATTCCCTGGGTCCTGTCTCAGGGAAGTTGTGGGAAGGCCAAGGTCAGCTCCCTGACAGGAGTCATGCAGGGCAGTGTGGGCACAGCCAGGTCTGCCATGGAAGGGTGCGCAGGTTGTGCACTGCCCAACTCACAGAGCACTGTTCGCATAGAACACTGTGTGGCTCACGCCCCCTGGAGCTGAGCAGCACGGGACTCGCACAACTGAGCACAGGGGTCCTTGTGCCTCCAGGGCCTGTCAGTCATTAGCCATTGGCCGATGCTGACCTTGCGCTCTGTTTCTTCCAGGGAGCAATCTGGGGTAGAGGCATGTGACCTAAACCTTGCTCCAAGGCTTTGTCTGGGATGGCTAGAAGACATCACTGAACACAGCTCACAGTGCAATACTGTGTGGTCTGCTGGGTGGGCCAGACAGAGGGACCTATGTGCATTGCTGGGGGCTGCATGGGCTTCCCTCCCGCTGTGAGAATCTCAGGCTGGTCTGGCTCTCAGCTTGTCCTGGGTTGCTCAGCAGGTAAAAACTGAGGCCAAGGACACCCTGGGCCTGCTCTTCATTTTCCCAGGAGTTGCTGATCAATGTGGCTGTGGAGAAAGGCCAGGCAGGGGAGCCAGGATGAGAGAAGTCACTTAACAGTAAGCTTTTCATGGGCTTATTCAAATCTACGGGCCTGGGAATGGGGACTGATGGATTCTTACAGACTGCTGCTGTGTTCGTTTCCCACCAAAATGAGGTTCACATCCAGGGCTAAGCGATGCAAATAACTCTCTCTGTCTCTCTCTTTTTTGGTTCAGATCAGAGCAAAGAGTTTATAGCCGTGAGTCTGTTTTCACACTGATGGATGCAAATGCGGCATGCAGGCTGTGTCTGCCCCCCAGAGCATATGCACACACCTGGACACATAAACGTGACACACACATGCACCGTGGATATGTGCCCAAGCGCATATGCACACACCTGGACACATAAACGTGACACACACATGCACCGTGGATATGTGCCCAAGCGCATATGCTTGAACACGCTCATGTGACCAGCGGGTTACACGTTTCATATCCCTGTGGCCAGGCATGCACACGCACAGGATAGATGCACATGCAAACATGTGACCAGACAAGTGCGCTCAGACAGCCGCTTATGCAGGCCTTCAGGCCACACGTGTCCTCCTGCAAGGAGAAACGTACGGTCCGTGCACGCACAAGTATGCACTCACACCGCAGACAGAGCACGCTCTCCATAGAAAGCCCCCATTGGTCGAAAGCCAGACATTAAAGGCATTAATAAAAGACACTGTCAGAAGTTCAACAGCAACTTTGATTTCCGAGGTTGTCAGAGTCAAGTAAATAAACCCCAAGTGGCCTTTAATGTGGGGTCTGCTCACAAAGGGCCAGTCCTGGCAAGGAGCCAAAGCCGGTAAAGTTTACAATCATCCGTAAAGCAGAGATGGCCGGGACACGGGCAGCCTTGAGGTCTCCCAGCCCACTGGCTCGTTCTGTTTTAGGAGCAGGTGTTGCTCTGTTCCCGGGAAGCCAGCCAGAGCCAGTGAGGACCCTTGAGACCACCCAGGTACAGGCGGTCATTGTCCCTCCCCACAGCAACTCAGCGTCCATGGTACCCGCCACGGATGGCTGGGAGGTGTCCTCCTTCCCCAAGCCCTCCTAAAGTCCGAGATCACCCCAAGTTCATCGTTAGCTGCTCTGGTCCTGCCCATCAACTACCAGTGCTGAATTGTGTCCCCAAAATTCATAGGCTGAAGTCTTGAGCCCCAGGACCTCAGAATGTGACTGTATTTGGAGGATGGACCTTTAAAGTGATGATGAAGGTGAACTGGGGTCACGAGGAAACTCGGCCACACTAACCTGGTCTGACTGGTGTCCTTACAAGAAGAGGAGATCAGGACTGAGACACCGACAGAGGGGTGACCACGCGAGGACACAGGGATAACACGGCCGTCTACACTCCAGGGAGAGAGGCCTCAGGAGGACCCAGCCCTGCCGACACCTTGATCTCCAGAACTGGGTGACAATACACCTCTGTTGCTGAATCTCCCTGTCTGCAGGACTTTGTTATGGCGGCCCTGAGAAACTCACGCGCCAAACAGCCCTCAGCCACACCTCTGACCAGCCCCTAACTCAACCCCACACTGACCTCCCAACGCTGGCCTTACACCGAGGCCTGATGCTCGTGGTGGCTGAGCTCCCGCCTCCCCCCCACACGTGGCCGTGCCATTGAATCTTTTAGAGAGACTTAAAAGAAAGAAATCCTGTCCCTTTACCGACATAGTTTCCATTTTTGGTGTTCTTCGTTCCTTTATGTAGGTTAATGTTTCCATCTGGCATTATTTCCTTCTGCCTGTAGGACTCCCTTTAGCGTTTCTTGTAGGGTGAGGCAGCAGGTGGTGACATTTTAGCTTTTTATGTGTGGAAAGGTCTGTTTTGACTTTGTTTTTGAATGCTATTTTTGTGGGGTAGAGAATTTTCGGTTGATGGGGTTTTTTCGGCTTTTTTTTTAGTACCTTGAAGATGTTCCTTGAGATTCTTATACATTGCTTCCAGTGAGAAATCTACAATCATCCTTATCTGGGCTCTTTTATATGAAACATGGCTTTTTCCTTTCTCAGATTTTCTCCTTAACACTGGTTTTGAGCAATTTGGTTATGATGAGTCATGGTGAAAGTTTCTTCTTGTTTTGTGCTTGGTTTTCTTTTTAACTTCTTGAATCTGTAGGTTTATAGTTTTCATCAAATTTGGAAAAATTGCAGCCATTACTTCTTTAAATATTTTTCCTGTTCTCTCTTCTCCTCCCTGTCTCTGTTCCCTCTTAGGCGCTGTGGACACACCCACCAGGCTGCTGGGAGGCCCCTGCTCACTAAGCTCTGCTAATTCTTTTACTCTGTGTGTTTCACAGTTGGATACTTTCTATGCCATGCCATCAAGGTCACTAACCTTTTCTCCCGCAGTGCCTAATCCATCTTTAATGTGTTCAACGTACTCTTCATCTCAGACATTGTAGGAGTTTGATTTCGGTTGCAGCTTTACACTGCCTGTGGCCCAGCCCCAAAGAGCTGCCCCGTATTCGGGCCAGTGTCACAGTTACAGTTGCTGGGAGGGTGAGCCCTGTGTGGGCAGCCCCCTCTGACCGCGTGTTCAGAGCAACGTCAGGGGCAACAACAGGATCGGGGAGCTGGTCAGGGAGCTGTCGCAGGTCCCCAGGTGAGAGACACAGCAGCGGAGATGGTGAGACAAGCTTGATTGTCTAAAGTAGAGCCGGCAGGACTCCCGGATGGAGGGGAAAGGGCATAAGGGAGAAAGAAAGGCATCTAGCAGGATGTGGGCGGGGCCTGAGTATCAGGGAGACTGAGACGGGCGGCCTCGGGCTTGGGAGGAGAGTAGGAGTCGAGGCTGGACGCTCTGACTTTGTGTCATTTGTCCAGAAAGCACTGTGGGACTCATTCATCCTGAGGCTGTCGGTGTGGCCAGGATTCTGGGCACTTGGCTACCTCCTCTGGCTTGTTTTGTGAGTCACAGGTGGTTTGGGACTTGAAATTACATGGTGGGTGGACGCTGCCTCCTCATTCAGACCAAGGGCCTCCTAAGGGCAGGGGTGTTCTCACCTTTCCCCCAACTCCGCTGGGCTGGCCTCCCTGGGTTCTTAATAAAGACTCCTAGATTCACCGGCAGATTACAGAGTCAGAGATGGACGTGCAGACCCAAAGGCCAAGAGGAGAACGATGTCCCAAGAAAGATTTAATTTTCTTCCTCAAGTTTTCAAGGAGATGACCAGGCAGGGTGTGCTACCAGGGTCTGAGAAGTGGGAGATGGCTGTGGGTTCTCAGCGTCTGGCTCGCTTCTGCCCGGCCTTCTGTCCTCCCACACACATGGGGGGAAAGCTGGGGTCCCTCCACCAGCCCCAGTTTCTGGCGGGAAACAGGAGGCACCTCCATCCCTGGCTCCATGCCCAGGTCGGTGGCGAGTGCCTGCTGTGGCCAGTCCCCTCTCTGTCTGAAGGTCTGGCCTCCATCCTGAGTCCCAGCCCAGAAAATCTCCATCATCACCAACACTTACTGAGCACCTACTATGTTCTAGGGATTCTGCAATGATCCAGACAGACAGGAAGCCGCCCTCTGGGGCCTCCTGTCTCAGAGTAGTTAGCTGGGCAATAGACAGACACACACAAATGTGATTTCAGGGAGGGAAAGAAGCCGTAAGGAAGACAAAGGGTGATACCAGGCTGGACGGTGGTAGAGCAGGAGCTGTCTCAGCCAGAATGGTCTCTGGATGCTGGACCTGAGGCCTGAGTGGTGAGAAGGAGCTGCTTGTGGAGAGACCCGCTGACGCAGTTCATCATCCAGTCCCTTGGTCAGGGGCAAATCCTGTCCCCAGGTCTATAACCAGATGCTGGGGCCCAATGAATGAGTGAGTGAATGAATGAGTGAATGAGTGAATGAGTGAGTGAATGAGTGAATGAAAGCCCTGAGTTAATCCCCCAACTCTAAGGAGGAGACATCCTGTTTTCAGGTGAGGAACTGAGGCCTATGGGTTCTGAGCCCTTTGCACAGGTCATGAGTAAGGGCCCTGTGGACACCCAGGACACGCCGACCTCTCCCTGGGGTCTGGTTTGCTGTCATTTGAGGGCGCCGTGCCACCTGCCTGCAGAGCAGACGGGGCCTGCCTGAGACAGACGGTAGGACTGTCACAGTTTCAGAGCTGATGGGTGGCCCAGGGCTCGGCCTGTCTCCAGCCGTCCCTTTGGGTGGTGGCAACATGGCCGTGGGCCTGTGCCTGTCACTCTTGTCCGCTCAGGCTCTGTCTCTTGGCTGGGCCGTGGCCAAAGCCCCTCGAGACAGAGTGGAGAGGAATAGTTTTCACGCCGAGGCCCAGGCCTCTGACAGCCTCCAGGAGTCACACCGGCGAGGGCTTTCCGAACACGTTCCTCATTTCCTCGCGGTGGCCGGGAGCACGCAGACAGTGGCGCTGGTGGCTCAGATCCGCAGGGTGGACGGTGGACTCCTCGCAGAAACCAGCCCGGGAGCCAGCTTGCGGGGTGCTGCCCGCATCCTGCTTCCTCCATCGGGACCCTTAGCCCTGGGCAGTAAACCCTGCGGCCACCTGCCAGTGACGGGGCCTGGGGCTCCCCTCCCGCTAGGTTCCAAGTCCATGTTCCTGTGTGTGGTGGCTCTGTTGAATAAGTGCATGGGGAAGTGTGAGCTCTGTGTGCATATTCATATTTGATGCTCAAAGAGTAATGTCAGTTGGGTATGGTGTTTGGGACCATGGAGATGGAGAAAGTAGCTGAAGCCAGAAAGTGCACCCATCAGTGTGAAAATATGGAGTAATGGAGAGGCCGAGGTTGGAGCTGGTGCTACTGGGCGAGACCCACTTCACACACATGTATTCATACATCTGCACTCCTGCACACACGCACACACATAATGCACACGGGCTCACACTTGCAATGCACATGGGTACCTAGTTACACACACTCATGCACACATGCACACATATGTACGTGCAGGTAAGCACACAGGGACACGTGCACACACACAAGCATTCGTGATGGACTTGCACATGTGCAAATACATATACAAACACGCATGCACGATACATACATGCATATGCGCACAAGCTTGCACACACACATGCATGTGTGTGCGCTCACGTGTGTGCACATATGTGCAGAAGCACACACTTGCACACACAGAATGGCATGTGCCACTCCCATCTCCTGGGATGATACGTAGGCTCCGCCCTTCATGCCATCCAGTGAGGGTCCAGCCAGCACAGCCCGTGGAATGCGTGGTTTCTGCCGATGCTTCAGCTTTGCTCCCTGGTCTCTTCCAGCTCCCACAACAGAGCACCAGCTTAGGTCACAGCAGCGGCTGCCAACCTCAACTTTGCCTTTTGCTTAAAGTCCAGGCGTGAGCTGGTGGCACCTCTGCCTGGCATGCTGGGTTACAGGGACTGCTGTGGTGCGGTGTGGGTTGACCATGAGGGAGAGTCCAAGCAGCTTTGAGAGGCTTCCTCTGCTCGGCAGACCCAAGGAGGAACCGGGTCGGAGATGCTGGGGGTGGGCCCATCTCCTGTGTACCCCCAACCACCAGCGTGCGGGGTGGTGTCTGTCATGGTTCTCTGGCTGCTCCAGAGGACAGGTGTGAGACCCCATGCGTCCCTCGAGGCCCCGATGCCTGGTGCACCCACCAGGCACCTCTCCTTCGAGGTTGCCTGGGTTCTCACTGCTGGACCTCCTCTCCTTCTGATCAAAGGCAACATGTCACCTCTCACTTAAGTGACAGGTGGCTTGATCTTCAGTTGGCTTTCAGCACATCCTTGAGGAGGGACACGTGGTCTGGAGTGGGGGAAAAGGGGGCATACCCCCAGGCCAAGGCTGACTCTCCCGGTTGGCTGCCTGCCTGAACTAGAAGGGAGGCTTCTGAACAGTGGGACCAGAGATGAGCCCAGGGCACATTTCGGGGAAAGTTCAGAAAGGGCCTGAGTCCGCTGGGCCACCTGCCAAACAAGGATGAAAAAGAAAGGAAAGGCGGGAAAAGCTGTGGGGTTCAGCCGCCCACCTACGTAACCAGCAAGGTTTCGTGCCTCCGTTGGCCCCTGGCAGGGTGGGCAGCTGGCAGAGTGGCCATCGGGGGCATGACAAGGCAGGTAGTCAAGGGCCACCCAGGTCGCTGGCCGCCCCCCAGGCTGATCTGAGATCAGCAGACTCTGCCCGGGAGGGAACCACGTGGAGGGGTGCCTGGGTCAGGGAATTTGCATCTCAAAGAGATAAATGAAAGCTGGCAGTCAGCGGGTCCCTCTGCACTAGAAGAATTATTTGTCCCAGAGGAAGGGCAGAAGCACATTTCAAACGCTAGCAGGAGAGATTGCAGGTGTCCAGGAACTGTTTAGAAGGGTACTGTGGTGAGCTGACTTTCCCCTGGGCTGCCCCTGCATCACACACAGGCCCCGGAACTCCCCAGCCCGCCTGCCTCCCAGCCCACCCTCCAGCTTTGCTGGAGGGGGCTTCCCTGTGTCCTGACCCAGTGGTGGCAGCGAGAGCTGGGGGGATGGTGGGAGACGGAGAGTCACTTGTTGGCAAGTGATTCCAGAAGCACGGGCATCAGAGGTGAGGGAGAGTGAAGGGCGGAGGCGGGGAAGCTCACACGGGGACGTGTCGTCCAGGTGGGCCCCGCTGTGGGCGGCTGGGGCTTCAGCATCTGACTTCCAAGGAGCCCTGCAGCAGGTGCCACAGAGTTGTCCACTGAGGGATGGAAGACCTGCCAGCACCCGCTCCCCGCGGCTCAGGGCTGCCCCGCTCCCGGCAGGTCCAGCCCGTCGTGTGTGCTGAGCGCCGGGTGGGCCCCTTCGGGCATCCCGGGAGGAACCTCAGCCCTCTGCGGCAGAAAGGGTGAGATGGGGGATTGAGGGGTTGGCGTGAAGGCCAGCGCGTGCCTCAGAGGGGGCTCTGAAGAGGATGGGCTCCCGTGGTCCAGGAGGGCAGCTGAGCACACCCCGAGCCCTGAAGCAGGAGTCCGCTTTCACCCTGTCTGTGGCCCCTCAGTCCCAGGCGGGGGCCTGGTGACTCTGCTGACTCGGGGCAAGCAAGCTGGGGCGGCAGAGTCGGCAGAGGTTGTGCGGACCACTGGCCCTGACTCCATGAGCAGGTGGGGACGTGGGGCCCCGAAAGAAGGTCACCGAGCAGACAGTTGGCCGCATCACACCTGGCCCGGCTGTGCTGCCCCCGGAGGGGCCGCCCAGGCCTGCGGGAGCCCCGGCAGGGGCAGGAGGGGCCCGGGCTTCGGCATTGCTCTCCTGTTCCCGGCTCCACAGGGGCTGGCGGGCTCGGGGGCTGGGCAAGCCTGTGTCTGTCGCAGCGGCAGCAGCTGTCGGCCATCCAGAGCGCCGGCCCAGCCAGGCATGGGGGCTCGGGAATCTCCGCCAGCTGCCGTTTACGCCCTGGAAATCAGAGACGCGCTCCCTGCCAAGGGCCCTGGGAGGAGGTGGTGGCGCGAGGTGCTGACTACGTCGTCTGCACACACTCGGTCCCCAGACACCCAGAGCCGGATCAGCCGGAATGGGCTCTTTCTGTGCACGTCTCCCCCCATTTGTGTGGGGATGTGGCGGCCCTGAGCTGGGCTCCTTGGGGCCCAAGTGGAGGCAGAAGTGGCTTCTCAAGGGAGGGGGTCCTGACAGAGGCGCAGCAGGCAGCGGCTGGGAAGGGGCTGGCGGTGGCGGGTTCCCGAGCAGGGTGGGGCGTGCAGGGACTGCGCAGCATTAGGCTCTGTGTCCAGGACGCATGCCGGGCAGCCCGGGTAGGGCCAAGCCAGGCTGTGGGCGTCAGGAGCCAGCTCCAGCCTCTTCACCAGCACGTGGGACCTTCTCGTGGATGGCCATGCTGAGCCCTGAGCCTGTGTCTCACGCCCCTCTTCCAAGGCGCCTCTACACCGGCTACCTCTTAAACAGAAGGCCCTGTGGAGGAAGGCGAGACTCTTTCTCCCACTTTGTGGCTGGCCCAGAGGGACGAGGGGGTCTGTCCAGGGTCACTCTGCAAGTGGCTTGACCCTGACCATGATGATGGTGATGGTGGTGATGATGGAGACCTAGGCCCTTACATCCAGCAGATTTTCGTGGCATAAGCGAGAGAGCCCTGCTCCTCCCATATCTGGAGCGAGCCTGGAGCAGAGACCCGCCCCCAAATGAGTCTCCCAGGGCCGCCTGAGAAGGCGTCGTTTGGTTGGAAGCTCTCAAAGTCCATTTCACAGATTCAAGGTCTTTCGATCAGGAGGAAGCCCAGAGGTCAGCCAACCCACTTCTTGTTTTCTCTGTGAGGGGCGGGCTTGGCCATGGTCACGTGGTCAAATGGGCCCAACAAGGGCCAGGGTTGAGATCCTGGCATATGCCCCTCCCACCCACCGTTTCTGCCAGTGCTGCAGCAGCTGGGCTGCCCCGGGACGCCAGCCCCTGCACCGTGCATCTCTCAGGGGGAAGGGGAGCAGCTTCAGACCAGGTGCTGGGTCCTGACACCTGCTGCCCCCAAGGAGCCAGCTCTGTATGTGAGCACCCTTCCGCCCCAACCCCTGCAGGCCAGGTGTCCTCCCCGGCACCCCAGGACGGCAGAGCAGGGACAGGGGCCCGGTGGGGCAGGTAGAAGCCAGGCCAGGAAGGCGTGAGGTTTTTCCTGCCTGCAGGGAGGATGCACAAAAGGGCTGTGGGAAGTGGAGGCCAAAGGGAAGGGGGGCTTGTCTGCAGGAGGCTGGACAAGACAGCAGGCGTGGCTGTGCACGGACCGTGTGCTCCAGACTCGGCCCCAAGTCTCAGCGCTCCACCCGATGAGTGGGGAGGATGGTGGCCAACCGGGAGCAGAGTAGCGCATGCTTCAGAAGGACAATACAAGAACCCAGAAGACCAGATGCCAGCCCTTCTGTGCAGCCCAAGGCAGCAGGGGCATTTGTCGCGTACTCAGAGCAAGAGTGGCTGGGAGACACCACGGATGTGGCAGGAATTAGGCCGGAGAGGGTGGCCTGGGGCAGGTGGGGCAGTTGGGACAGAGGGAAGGGGCGAGACTGAGGTTGCAGAGGCCCGGGATAGATGTGGTGGGTTGAATGGAGGACAGGGGAGAGGAGGCATTCAGGGTGACTTGGATTTTGAGTTTGGTGCCACCGAGTGAAGCAGGGAAGGAGTTGAGAGGAGGGGCCGGTTTGCTGAGAGAGATAATGAACTGGGCTTTGGGACCAGCTGGGATGGGAGCAATTAATCTACATGGAGAGGGAGGGCGCCTGCTTTGCTGGCTCAGTACCTGCACTGCTTACTCTGAATGCTCCTTTAATCGGCTTAGGGATTTATGCAAAGCCGGCTGTGAAGGCGCCCTGGTTGGGTTGCAGAGGAATTGTCCAGCCACCAGCCCTCATTTTCTCCGCAGCATCCTGGCTCTGAGCCTCTGCTCCCTGATGAAATCCCTCAGCCTAGATGGAGTTTAAACATAATTAGGACTAGAGCCAAAGGGGGTTTCCACAGGAAAAAGTACACAGGACCAGAGGCCAGGCCACCCTGGGACCAGAGCGAGATGCCGAAGGATGCTCTCAGAGTCAGAGCAGGGGCCACAGCAGGGAGGCCGAGAGCTCTGGCCCAGGGTCCAGACCAAGCCCAGATCTCAAGCACATACTGAGCTCTGAACTCCACGGCTACACACTGACCCCTGACCGCAGACATGAACTGAGTCCTGACCCTGGTCCAACTCTGAGCCCTGACCCTCCAGAACAAGAACATAGTCATAGATGGTACAGTGGCCTGCTGGCCTGGGCATTCTGTGATCCTCTGGTTTTGTGAAAAGGGCTACTTATGAGCAGAGCTCTCCCCCCGTCCCCGCCGCTGACATGGATGAGTCTCGGAGTCCCCAGTGATGGCAGACATCACTCCTTATCCCACGGTTGCCCAGTTGTGTGTCCTCCCAGCTGGATGGTGAACCAAGAGGGCAGGCTCTGTGCCCATTTGCTCACGTGACATCCCCAGGGCCTGGCACAGGGCACCTGTTCAGGATAAGCCTGTGGAGTTAATGAGAGAGTGAGTTGATCAAATCCAAACCACAATTTTTTGTCAAATTACAGAGCAAATGGATCCTGTCCTAGAGCGTCCAGGAGGTAAAGACGGGATCAGAGGGTGGGAGGCACGTGTGGGGCAGTTGTGTTGCAGTCAGAGAAAAGCTTCCTAAGAAATGAGCCCCAAAGCCATGGTCAGTGGAGTCAGACCCATGATGTGTGTGTGTGTGCGTGCATGTGTGTGTGTGTGTGTGTGTGAGACAGCTGCTGGGGGCTAACAGCCAAGCCCGCACAGTGGGGAAGGGCCTGGGGGTGTGTCCAGGGGGGCTTCCTCAGTGGGAGGCCAGGGGGAGGGGACAGCTCCCTACACACTGAACTGGAGGTTAGAGGTGGCGTCACCACAGGTCGTTCTTCTCCTGGGGCTGCTGCGTCTGAGCCTTACGTCTCTGTGAAGGGTCGGGAGCTCAGGGCGCTAGAATCTCTGGCTTCGAGGGGCTGCTGAGGCCCGGGGGGAAGAAGGCGAGGGGCGCAGAGGGACACGTGTCATTCACAGGCCAGGCGGTGCTGTCCTGGGCCTCTTCTGCCTGCCGCCGGGCGCAGTGTAGACCTAGGAGTCCTGGTTTGCTTTCAGTGCTTACTTTCCTCTGATAAGAAATTAGGGAAAACTCAGGGCATACATCTCAGAAACTGTTGAAAAGCATAAGTAAAAACACAGCAATGACTCATAATCCCAGTCCTCCGTCAGAGTCACTGTCAGGGCTGCCCTGTATGGTTGCGTGTTGTTCACTGCACAGAGGGGCTGAGAGAAGAGGCAGCTTCAGCCTGTGGTCTGCTCACCAGCCGTGCGACCTGACAGGGGCTGCACCCGCCTGGGTGGGGCTGGGAGGCACGGGGGTGGCTGTTTGCAGCTTCCGGGAAGACGCCGTGTGGGCTGTGCTCGTTTATTCCAGACTCTCCAGCCCCAACATCATATAGACACGCCATATGCGCACATCTCTGTATCTTTATAAATGTGGAAACTCCTGTCCACACCACTGCTGGCTGCTTGCTGGCCTCACTGTGAGATGCTCAAGTCCCTCCGGGGAGGGCCCTCAGTCTGCTTCCCCTCCCCCAACTGCTAGACCTTGCCTTGTTTCCAGGAGTTCACTTCCATGGACTCTGCGGTGACAAACACCTCTGCCCACGAGGGCTTCCACCATCCCTGCTCTTGCACAGAGACAGACTGCAGGACACGGAACTGGGATGCCAGGCACGGGATTTTAGGGCTAACGATACCTGTCGCCGGGTCACGGGCTCCTTTGGTTGTGGGGCTGGTGAGTCTGAGCTTTGCAGGGCAGGCCAGCAGGCTGGAAGCTCAGGCAGGACTCTCGTCGAGGCTGAATTCCTTTTCCTCCAGGAGACATCGGTTTGCTCTTAAGAACTTCAGCTGATGTCGCAAGGCCCACCACACTTGCTTTCCTCCAAGTCCACCGATTGTAGCCACTGCTACACCTCCGAAATCCCTTCACAGCCACCTGGAGAATGGTGTGGACCAAATGCCTGGGCCCTATAGCCCAGCCCAGCTGACGAGCATGGTCACCTTGGTAGTCACACTGAAGGACATTTCTACCAGTGCACACACAGGACTGTCACTCTTCACGTATCTTCACCTGTACTGAGCGTCAGGAATTTAATAGTGAAATCAGGAGCTCTCGTAAGAGCACCTTCAATTCACTAGTAGAGAATCCGAGCTTCTTTTTGCATATTTCTAGGTCATGAGACATTTGAAATGGCCCAGCGTGGTCAGACCACCATGGGGTCCCTGGGCTTGAGAAGAGAGAAGGTTCTAGAATGGAGACTTGGGTGCAGCTGTGGGGGAGACAGTGCCCTGGGGCATGCAGAGCAGTAAAGGAATGGGGCTGGAATGAGCATCCACAACACCTGCTACACGTGGTCTGCTGGCCCGGCCCTCCTCCCACCCCCATCTTGACCGTAACCCTGGTGCCGAGACGTTGCTGTGAACTTGTGAATTTCAGATGCTTATGAGCTGGAACACAGGTTCTCGTCTCACTGGGCTGACGGGGGCCTGCAAAACAACGGCACGTGGCCCGGTACAAACGGCAGGCTCCATAAATGTTGCTTGTTGGTGGAGTTTCATTTAGAGAATGAACAGGGCCAGTGCACACAAGATGCCCAGCGCGTAGTAGGGGCTCGATAAGCCCTGGTCCTCTCTCTTCCCCCTTTCGTCTCATGGCTGTTTGTGGTTAGCACAGTTGAAAGAATTGGGTCAGCTCCTGTAATACCTGCTAACTGATTCAGATCACTCTGGCAACTGCGACATCACTAACCCAGATCATCACACTCTTTAATCAACCACCGAGAACGGTGACACTGTAGGCACCCAGCATGGAGCCCAGCCACAAAGTGACAGCGACCCGGCATTTGCCAAAAACCCACTCGAGACATTTGGCATTTGAGGGATGGACAGCCCAGGGCACGTGGAGACGAACTGTTCGTCCAGATTGCTCTGCTCTCCAAACGTGTATCAGCCCTGAAATGAGATGGTGAAAGCCTCCTGGATCCTGTACTTAGTCCAAATCACCGCTGTGTGTGTGTGTGTGTGTGTGTGTGTGAGAGAGAGAGAGAGAGAGAGAGAGAGAGAGAGAGAGGGAGAGAGAGACACAGAGAGGGAGAGAAAAATAATGGCAGCTTGGCACAGAGGAAAGGGTGTAGACCAGAGGCCAAGTACCTCCCTGGGGGAAGCTCTGTCACCTGCACGACGTGTGACCTTGGAGTGTCCTTGGCATGTCTGTGCTCGGGGCCCCTTTCTGTAAGCTGCTCCGGGACTCACCTACAGGCTGCGGCCAGAATCAGAGACGACATCAGGGAATACGTGGGCGGCAGGTGAGCGTGTGTTTGCTGTGGTCCGTCTCCCGGCTCTTCACTCTCCTTCCAACGTCACTATTTCCTGTGCGCCGGGGCTGCTGGCCTCACCTGCGTGTTCACTCCCAGGAGCGGCACTGGACACACCACCGGGCAGCTTCCGTGTCCTGAGCTCATTCCCGGCAGAGGCTGAGACTCGTCCATTTCTGTGGGAACCACTGTGGGCCCCCTTGAGAGGCCAGGCCCTGCATTGGGCATTTCAGTTGTTGCTGACCGTCGTGTTGACCGCCGTACGACAGAGCACCTCCCCGCTTGTGTGGGCACCTCTCGGGCTGTCGCCGAGCAGACTCGCCAAGGTCCAGGGAGGCACATTATCAGTGTAGCGGCTGCCAGCATGTCCTCCAAAGTTCCGGTCAAGGTCACTGTTCACATTCCCCATGCGGTTGAGGCCGTGTGCCTGGATAGTGTGTCTGCACCACGAGCACCCACACAGCATCCAGCAAATATTTATTGAATAAGTGAAGGACAGACAAATGGATGAATGGATGGCTTTGTTTTCCTTTCATCAGCGATGCAGCCAACACCCCACGCTCAGCAGTGAGAATGAGGCATGTGACCGCATACACATGTGCACCGTGTCACTGCACACGTGGCCACACTGTGATGGATGTACCCGAGTGAGGGCTTGGATCTGAAAAAAAAACAACAAAAACCCTGTTATTTCAATGTAAAGTAAATAAAGTACTTAGCAAACAGAATGTTGAAGCCCCTTACCTGCTAGTAAATATTTTAGGATGTAATGTGGGTTGTTTTTACGTCCCCAGATCCAGGACATTAAACAGGTGTTAATGATGTGACCTGGGTTGGGTTAAACCAGCAGAACGCGATGTGCTGGCCTTATATCAACCACTCTCCCCTCTGAAATGCCTCCTTCCCAGGGCTATGATTTAACTTTATGTCCTGGCTTTTACGGAAGGATATAATAAGAAAGATCTATTTGAAGGACGTCCCCCTACCTTTTGCAAAGTATAACCTAAAACTCATCCACACTGTTGGACAGAGTTCCTCGTGGGGAGGCAACGGCATACATTCTCCCTAATCATCCTGTCCTCCTGGGTGTAGCTTGGTGCTACCAAGGTGGGGAACGCCGACCTGAGACCCCAGGCCCGTCTGGACCTGTGTGTGTCCCCAGACCCGTCCGCTGCCGGGATGGAGGTGGAGGTGGAGGGGACGGCTGGCCACCAGGGGCCTCAGATGGGGGATGGGTATGGAGGGGACAGTTCAGTCCAATAACTCCCAAAAGCTGCCGAAGGAAGGGGTCGAGGCCTTGTCCCAGCTGTTTGAATACCATGCACCGTTGCCTCAGGAGGTCCCTCTTGGGGGCAACTTATTCTCTGACCGTTGAGGAGGATCTAATAACTTTGAGGCTCAAAGAGGCATGAAGCCCTGGGGAACGTTATCTGGACCAGACCCCGCGTGGGTCGTTTCCCTAATGTCTGGGACAGTTAAGTCACAGGCAGACCACAGCCCTGTTTCTGGGTCATTGCTGGCCGGAGTCTCACTCTAGGCCTTGTCCCCGTCTGGTTTCTGGGCCACTCGGGTCAGACCTGGACCAGCGGGCAGTGGCAGCGCAGCAGATCAGACAGAATGCAGGGGCCGCGAATGCAGCCTGATTTGGAAAAGGGTCTCTGCAGGTGTAATGAAGTCCAGGATCTCGAGATGAGATCTTTCTGCATCTGGATGGGCCCTAAATTCAATAAGAATGTCCTTAGAAGAGGCGATAAAGGGAAACAGAGACACACAGAGGCCACGTGATGACAGAGGCAGAGACGGGAGGAATTCGGCCACAAGCCCAGGACACGTGGAGCCACCAGAGCTGGAAGAGGCAGGAAGGGCCCTCCCCTGGAGCCTCAGAGGGAGGCCCTGCCCACACCCTGATTTCAGAGGCTGGCCTCCAGAACTGGGAGATAATACACCCCTGTGGTCTTAAGCCCACCCACTTGGGGTCACTTGTTTGGGCAGCCACGGGCCACTAATCCAGGGTACAAATGGGCCCTGGCAGCTCCTGCCGTGGAAGCCACGTGGCGGAGTCCTCTGAGTATCCTGAAGAATGAACGAGCTGCTCGGGCAGAGGCATGGATGGGGGCACACACCAGGCCCGTGTGGCACACGCGGGGGCCTGGGGAGCTGGGGGCCAGGCCAGGTGGGTCCCTGGATGTGAACGTCCAGAGAACAGCAGCCTTTACAGAGAGGGTGCATCCAGTGTCCTTAATGATCACCCAGAGGAGGAGAGCAGGAGAGCCCACTGTCCCCCGACCCATCCAGAGCTATGCGTGAGCTGACGCTGCACCCAGCAAATCAGGTTGCAGCCAGAGGAGGCTGGAAGTTTGTGCAACACCCTGCTCAGCAGGGCTGACGCGTGCCCGGGGACTCTGGCGTGACGGATGGGCCCCATGTGCACTGCTGAGGGCCTTGCCGGGCAGACCATGGGCCTTTCCAGCTGGGCTGCTGCCACGCCAGCCTGGCCCGCCACCCCTCACAGATGGTCCCCGAAAGCAGTGAGGATTGCAGAGACGGCGGGCACCAGTGTGAGTGAGGGATGGATCCCCAACAGCTACCGAGCACCCACCGGGCACCAGCCCTGAACTAGGTGCTGAAGGCGGAGGGGCGGGCACAGCACCAGTGCTCAGGCAGCCCAGGAGGACCAGTCCCAGCCAGGAGCGTGCCCAAAGCCACTCCACTCGCCTGCACCCCACCTCCACACCCTGCAGGGACTGTCCGAGGGCTCCCCTCCTCTGCCGTCAGACTCGGAACTCGTCCAAGCCCGTCATCTCCAATGCTCCACCCGCCGTGGACTCCTTCCCCACCGTCTCGCAGTATCACCGCCATAGTCCTGGCATGTGGCGAGTCTGCTTTAAATATCTCTCAACCTGAATTAAACTCAGGGTGAGGTAACGTGCTGGGTTGAATGGTGTCCCCCAAATTCACACCTGCTTGGGATCTCAAAATGTGACCTTATTTGGAGACGAGATCTTTGCGTCTCCAATGTCATTGGTCCAGATGAGGTCAGAATGGAGTAGGGCAGCCCTCCATCCAGTGACTGACATCCTTATAGGAAAAGACGAGACACAGAGACACCCACGGAGGGAAGACGGCCCCGTGAGGACGGAGGAGGACATAGGATGATGCAGTTACGAACCGAGGGACTCCAAGGGTGGCTGACATCACCAGTGGCTGGAGGAGAGGCCGGGACAGATTCTCTCCCAGAGCCTCCGGAAGGAACTGGCCCTGTCAACACGTTCATTTCAAACTTTTGGCCTCCAGACCCGTGAGAGACTACATTTCCGTTGTTTTATGCCACCCGGTTTGTGGTGCTTTGTCACGGCGGCACCAGGAGACTCCTACAGACGGTAAGAAGACACGCCAACAGGAAGCCGTGTCAGTCGGACAGGCTGAGCTAAGCCTTGGAACAATCCCCACGTCTCCACAGCTCAAAACCACCATTGTTTATTTCTCAGACCCTTGTAGGTCTCAGGATGCTTTGCTCACCCCAGCAACTCGGGGACCTAGGCTGACAGCCACCACTCCTAATATCCTGCCTGCCTCCGGCCGAGGGCAACGAGGGGATGGCGTCCCACACCAGCCAAGTACACGCTCCTGTCAGTACACGGTGCGAGCCCCTCTGTACAATGCACGTGGGCCATAACCAGTCATGCGGCTCCGCCCAGCCACAGGGGGACCGGAAGGGCAGGCCGCCTCCCTGCCTGGAGGAGAGGAGACCCAGGAATCAATGATGAGTACCAGCATTTACCACAGTCACGGAGGGCAGACAGCCCAGCCCGGTCAGGACCCCTCAGCCATGATCACCATGCTGTTTTTCTCTCTGTGTCTCAAGTCAGGACTGTGGAAAAGCATGGGGCTGGAATCAGGTGACTTGGTTTTGAATTCTTGTCCAAATGAAATTTGTCACAATCCTTGGTACAAAGTGGTCTATAGGTCTGACCCGATAGTCCTGGTGAAGGGGTGAAGGAAGGGAAGAAGGTTGGATGATGGATGGGTGGATGGGTGGATGGGTGGATGGGGAGTGGATGGATAGGTTTATTGATTGTTTACTCTGAACCAGATGCTTTTATGAATTAACTAATTTAATCCTTATGCCTCCCCTATATTATCATGGTCCCTAATTGATAGTCAAGGAAGTTTAATTCAATATGCCTCGCTAATGTTTCCAGGGTCATCCAGCTGGTGGGATTTAAATCTCAGCACAGCCCTGTCACTTTCCAGTCCCAGGTGAGAAACCACCCCAAGGAAGGAGCAAAGGGCTCATCCAGAGACCATCCTCCTCCACCCGGCCCGAGTTCCACCCCTCCCGGGACTCTGCTCATCCCCGCTGCCGCCATCGGTAGAGACAGAAAGAGGCTGCAGCCCCTAGAAGCCTCTTGGGCGCTGCTGCTGCAGTGCATGTATGGGAGAATGAGAATCCCCAGTCATACAGCCAAGGTCTCTGAGCAGCTCGGCTTTCGCACCGACTCCATCTGTCCTGCTCAGGGTCTTTGTGTGAGTGAAACAGTCTTCTGATCCTATTCTTTTGTATACAAAGGAAAGTATCATAAAAAGGTCCAAAGCCACAGTGATTCGGCTCCAACTCATTTCAGAGTTTCAATTATCTAAATTATTGCTTTGCCCCGGCACAAAATGAAGACGCTCTATTTTTAAAGTCACTGGGAGATCAGCACACTGGGCTACCTCCCTGTCAACAACGCATAATAATTTTGATCAGGCGCTCATCACGTTTCGATAGCAGTAACAATGGCAGCGACCGGGGTCCCCGGGGACTTTATTTTTAGTCCGAGAATCACGGAGGAGGAGCCAGGAGGAGATTTCATATGGCTGCCTGGGCTTTTGAATGTCTCCTCTGCAAAGCCAGCCAGCAATCGTGTTTGGCTCCCGGCGAGCTGGGAGAGTCCAAGCGCGAGGCCGCTTGGCTGGGAACGGGACGAGTAGTCTGGAGCCAGGCTCGGTGCATCTGTCTGATCCTTCAGCAAACGTTTCCCGAGCCCTGTGGGGAAAGGAACACTCGGGAGACGTGGCCTCTGTCACCAGGGCAGCAGTCTCTAGCTGAAATGACAGGACATGTCCAAGAAAGGGTCCTGCAGGAGGGACGCAGAATGCTGGGGCTTGAGGTGGGGGGGTTACCAGGGGGCTTCGTGGAGCAGGCAGCGGTCCGCCTGAGCCTGGGGCCGGGGAGCCGGTGCTGACGGCCGGAGACAGGACACAGGGTGCTCCAGGCGGCAGAACAGGAAAAGCGGTGAGCCTGGCCCGCACGGTGGGAAGAGGCAGGATGGAGATGGGGTGGGGGAGGGAAGAAGCAGGCAGAGTCCAAAGAGGTTCCATCCCTCCCTCCTGACCCGCTGATGGGTTTTGGTGTCACGCCCTGAGCACACAGCGTCCCTGGCTCCGTGGGGACAAACTACCGTCGATAAAGCTGGGGTCTGCCCTCCAAACCCTTCCAGCCTGGGACCGCTTTGTGCTTGGCCCTGGAGTGTTTCTCAGGATGAAGGACGATTAGGCCACGGTCTCGGCCATGGGACTCTTGGCCGGTGGGCGGAGCAGCCGTTTACCCCCAGTCCTAAGTCAGTGCAGCCAATGATGTCGTCGAGCTGCACTCTGCAAACGCATTTTCCTCGGGTTATTGGGATGTAAATGACAGGACATTGTGTAAGTTTAAGGTTTGCGATGTGTTGATGTGATACATTTATAAATTGCAAAATGATTCCCTTCAGGAATATTAGCTACCACCTCCACCTCATCACACAGTTGCCACTTCTTTTTTGTACGCTTTTCAAACATTGAAGAACCTTATTTCAAGCGTGGTGCTGCGGGCCCTGGAGTTCCTGCCCAAATCAGGCGGAGAGAGGGCTGGGATCAGAGAGAGGACAGCTCGTGGATTCCGGGGCAGGCGCAAGGAGGCACAGGGACTCTGTGAGCTCGGATTTTGGGGGGCACCACAGTGGAGTTCTGGCTTCTCAGGGGCCCAGACCCACAGTTCCAACCTCCTCCCTGGCCCTGGCTGACCAAGCCAGGCACGACCTCATACCGGGCACTTAACTGGTGACCGTCTTGTTCTCTACCGGAGCTCTGGGCTCCGGTCACGCCATCTTCCTGGGCCTCAACCTCCTGGTGAAAAGGGGATGAGCCCCCTTGCAGGCTGGCCGTAGGTACCCAAGGTCATGGGCGGGGAGCCCCGACATGGTGCCCCAGCCGGAGGCTCAGGCCAGCCTCCCTCCTCCTGGGCCATCGAGCTGGAGCGGAAAGAAGCCGTGTGGAGAGAACAGCCCGTGATGCTCTGAGCTTCTGCCTCTTGTAGACTCCCAGCCGACGGCATGCCACACGTCCTTCCACAGCTGGCCGCCCAGCCAGCCCATACGTCACTGATGGCAGACGTGCTGGGACTTGTGTCTGAAACGGCTCTGAGAGGCTTTCTGTTCCCTTATCCTGGCACCTAACGTGAACCCACCTCCCTGCTCACCTCTGGGACCCACACGTGGGGCCTCACCTGCCCCCACTCAGGGCTCTCCCTAAACCAACTGCGCGGTGATGGTTACATCGTGAGCACCCGGGGCATCCCCGTCCCTCTGGCCCGGAGCGGAGTGCGGGGGTGCCAGGGCCCTGTTAGCAGACCTCCCACTTCACTTAGCCCTGCCTGACAGGGAGCTATTAGTCCAGTGGCCAGATCAGCTCATCCGTGGGAGGGCCCAGCCCTTCTGTGCATTGTGCTCCCCTGGCTGAGGTTCTGGGTGAGACTGGTGGGGTGAGGGCAGCTGCCCCCCAAGGCCCACTCTGAACTGGTTGTTGCCTTGACGTTCTCATCATAGCCCCCGGTGGCGGAGGGGCTGCATTGGGCTCGGCGCCCAGCGGAGGGGCAGACGACAGGCTGGGTGAGCGGGAGGGGTGAGGGATGTAGAGGGTAGCCGCCCTGTTGATGCATGAGTCATGACCCTGGCCCATCACCAGCCCGCAAAGCCCCCTTTCTGCCTCTCTGCTTCTGATGGCTCACGATTCACACAGCTGGACCAGGAGGGGAGTTGTGGCCTAATTCTTCCCTTGATTAAGAAGGGCACTTACTGTAGGAAACGAGTGGGGTTTGGTATTGAGCCTGGCTGGGAGCCACGTTTTCTTCATTGTGGGATCTTGGACAGTTAGGTGAGGCCCCAACCAAACTCAACTTTTATACCCACCTCGTGGCCTGGATGGCTCCCCAGGACCTGCCTCATTTGGAAGAGACAGAGGGGTGGGTGCTACCTGCTGGCTCACAGCAGGTTCCAGTAAGAGCCTCACCTCACGGCCAAGGTCATTAGCAAAGATGTGGGGCTTGGTCTTCTGCATTCTGACCTGCAGGGGAAGGTCACCACTGGTGAGGTCCACCCAAGCAAGCTAGGCTTTCCACAACCAACAGTCAACAGCTCTGGGCTACGGATGGTCAGCACGGACTATGGATGGTCAATGTGGACAGTGGGTGTTCAACGTGAAGAGGGAATTCACAGGGGACTTGGTCACTGCTTTTCAACCTGGGGAACTCAGTCCCTGCCAGAGGAAAGAGATGCATCTTAGGCCTTTCAGGATAAATCCAGCAACAGAGGGTGGGAACCAAACAAGGCAGGTTTGTGCACAAGATATGGGAAAGCTGTCTAGCACAAGAGCCATCCTGAGTCTTCCCCTCCCCTCCTTTCCCCTCCCCCTTCCCTCTCCTCCCCTCCCCCTCCCCTCTCCTTTCCTCTCTTCTCTTTACTCCCTTCTCCTTGATTCTCTATATGTTCATCGTTTTTGCATCACCTTATCCGTGAACTCAGTTAATGTATTTGTTAAGAATTCCCACCTGCAGTTTTAGCCTCTCCTTTGAGCCATGCCCACCCCAACCCAGAGCCAACTGCATGTTGGGTGTTCTCCTCCTACCAAGCCAGCATCCTCTCTCCCCCATGAGACCCACACACCTTCCACTATCCTGAACGAGTTGGTGTTCCCTGTGGGCACTATCATGTCTCATTCCTCTGGACTCTGCATATTCTGTGCCTTCTGGTTTTTTTTTTAAGCAGCATATTTATTTTATTTATTTATTTATTTTAGTTTTAAAATATTAATTTATTTTATTTACTCTTTTGGCTGCGTCGGGTCTTAGCTGTGGCACGCAGGGTCTTTGACGAGGCACGAGGATCTTCTCGTTGTGGCACATGCTCTTCGTTGTGGCATGCAGACTTCTCTCTGGTTGTGGCGCCCGGGCTCTCAGGGTGTGTGGGCTCTGTGGTTTGCCACACGTGGGCTCTCTCGTTGAGGCACGAGAGCTCCATAGCTGTGGCGCACGGGCTTAGTTGCCCCGCAGCGTGTGGGATCGAACCCACGTCCCCTGCATTGGAAGGCAGATTCTTTACCACTGGACCACCAGGGAAATCCCTGTGCCCTCTGCTTTTGGTGCCATCACTCCAACGTTTCCTCCTTCCTCTAACCCTGATAAATTACTGCCCTGGCTTTGAAATTCAACTGAGATGTCACCCTCTCCCTGGGAAACATTCTTGAGCATACATGCTCAGCGCCAGTCTGTGCCATCTGACCTTCCTTGGGCTTCCCTCTTTGCCATGGTACCTATCACCCTGTTCTATACATTTCCTGTCTCTCCCTCAAACATATAAGCTCTTTAAAAGTTCTCTCTGTGCCTCATCTCAAAACCCCTTCAATGAACAACTGTTCCTAAGGTCTTATGCCTGTTCTCTGCTCCTTTATTTAGAGAAAAAAAAAAAACCAAGGGGAATGTCCCTTTGTCCCTGTGTTATACAGCTGGTGTCTAAGATGAAGGTCATCAGATGTAACTCTTAGGCCCTTCAGTCCTATTCCCTAGAAACAAGCACAGGGGCAGGATCCTGGCTTGTGCACCTCATTCTATCCCGCCACCACCCTTTGAGCTAGACATGGAAACTGGCTCAGAATGTTCCAGCGACTTGTCCAAAGTGGGAGTTAGGACCAGGTTGGTGGGATTCTGGAGGCCACTCCCTGTTTCATCCACCCGCGTAGGGTGCGCGTAGGGCTGGGTGCACACAGCCGTGGGCATGAGCTCATAAGGGCGTGCGACCTCCACCCCAACTCACACCTTCAGGAGTGGCCTGAGGCCGCATAAAGAATGTGCCCAGAGGAAGGGCTCAGCATGTGGCGGGAGACTAGCTCCCTGAAATCCAGGGACTCTCAGATTCATTCAACAGCTGCCCCCGAGGAGGCATTTTGGCTTGACCTTGAGTCATGACTTTGGGTGGATCACAGGGCTCTTAGGACCTCTGGTCCTCATGGCATTTGCCACAGAGGCCTGCGATTTCTGCCTCCCCACAGCCCAGGAGGTGGGTGGGATGGGTGTGTGCGCCCAGCCGCACTTGGCAAAGGTGCAGACCAGGCTGCGGAAGGCGAAGCCACTTGCTTACAGGACGCCCGCTGTTAAGGGGAGACGTTATGGGACCTCCGGAGGGGAATTCAGCCTAGACCTCCAGTCAGGTCCTCAGCGTCCTGGGCAGGGGGGCAGGGGGGCTGTCTTTGTCAAATAGGATGGAGGTCCTGCCCGAGGTCCCACTCCAAGGGGGGTATGATGCAGTCTAGGGGACACGCGATCCTGAGTCACCAGCGTGCCTCGCCACGTCCTTCCACAGCTCTGGGGAAGGGGATGGCACTGACCAAGCAAGCCCGCGGCCCAGTGATGAATAAACATGGGAATGGTTGCTCCCAAATTTAATCTTACTCGGGAGTATATGACAGGGACAAATCAGGGCTGACAGGAGCACAGAGAGAGCCCAAACACATGTCCCCTTGCCCTTGGCTTGGCCTCTCTGCCTCTGCTGAGGGCAGGGCTTGCTGCCAGCCTGGCCCAGTGCCCACCCTCTCAATGCTCAGGGGGGCTGAGGACACAGCGGACAGGCTGGCGTATGGGGCCATGGGTGGGAGTGGGGGCGGGGGCCGGGTCAGCACCTTTATTCCACCCAGACGGCCTGGTCAGACACACAGGCAGAGGCTCTTGGCTGAGTCAGAAGCACAGTCTTTAGTCCAACGGGCTGGAGCTCAAATGCTGGTCTCTGACTTCCTAGCTGTGCGACCTTGAGGACGTGCTGGACTTTCCTGACTGAAGGGCGTGCTTTTCCGCTGGTTGTGTGTAGTTGTGAGTGACTTAGAGGTCAACTGCCCACACAGGCTGTATTTCATTTAATTTAAGACACTGCAGATTTTAAAATGCACTGGTTTTTTTCGGCATTACTAAAAAGAAAAAGACTGCCAAGACACTGTTGATTGTGAAATGCAGCCGGTTTCAGAGCTGTTCACATGTACTCCTTCGATTGATTAGACTGGGGAATAGATACTCCAGTGTATTAGCTTCCAAAGAAGTATTAACATTTCTGAGAGTCTGACAGGCAGATGAAGCCAGTATGCCTTGTGGGGCCTCCAAATCCACAAGCAGGAGTGACGGGGTGAAGGTACAGGAAGTCGGCCCAGCTCGGTGGAGAAAAAGTCAAAACAAATCACAGTGAAAAGGCAGCTTTGCAAGGGACTGAGCTCCCCAAAGCCTGGGAGTGTTCAGCCGAGACTCAGTGGACTCCAAAGAACTGGACAAAGGCTGCCCTGAACATCCTCCAACACCCTCTCCATCTAGAGACTCAGGCTTGTAGAAAGTGTCTGGGCTTAGGGAGATGGGTAGACCAGATGCCTCCAAAGAGCCTTTCAGCTGCCACTTCCCAGAGTAAAGAGCTGCCCTTCGGTATTCTTTGTTTGTCTTGCTGTCGGCTGTTTTTTGTGACTCAAGTGAATGGGTGGTTAATGAAGAAGAGATGTGGGGACTTCCTGGGAAGTGACAGAGACTGCTGTCTGTCCCAGGAAGACAACTGCTAATTACCAGCTCCAGCTGGCAGCCCACAGGGGACCACAGTGAAGATGGCCAGACGGAGAGATGAGGGGACCCAGAGAAGAGAGGTCTCCCGCAGGAAGCCTGCCCCGGAGCCCCCAGACCTGGGCCCCAGCTCTGTGGGGGACCTGAGTGGTGGGCAGTGGGGAGCCAGACCACCCCTGGTGCCCCTGTCTTTGGACAGGCCTGGGTGAGGCTGCGATGGAGCTGTTGGACCCATCTGGCCATCAGCTGGTTCCACCCTCGCCCCTCAGTTTGCCTCGGCTGTTCCATTGGACCAGCCCCGTGCTTCCTCCCCAACACCCCAGCTCTGGTCCACAGCGCCCGTCTCTGATCTGTCTACACTGGCCGCACCCTGCTTCTCTGTGGCTCTTGTCACCACCTCCTTGGACATGTGGCAGAAAGCTACCATCATCCCGAGCCCTGCTGTGGGCCAGGTTCCAAACAAGACACTCAGCACACGATCTCACGCTTTATGGCATTACATGGAAGGAAATCTGACAATTATCATTATGTAATGTACGGAGCCGGGGCCCAGAGGCTTTAAACAGCAGGGGTTCTGGCACACCCAGAAAAGCTCCCAGAGCTGCAGGCGGGCCCAGCTGCCTGGATTCCTGGCTGGGGGATGTGCCCTGCGGCCTTCCCCTGGTGCCACCCGCTCCCTCTAGGAGCCACACTCCTGTGACATGCCTGTCCTGACACCTCTCGCATTTCACCTTGCATCTCTAAGTCCGGAGCGCTTGGAGCTGGCGTCCCAGGCCCCTGTTTGAGGCCTGGCCTGAAGAACCCAGCTGCAGCTCCTCCTAGGCTGGCTGGCGTGTGTGTGCCCGGGGCCCAGGCCCTCTCCCACCCGCAGGGACTGCACTGCTCCTCTCAGGCCCCGGCAGGTGCCATCACCTGGCGGATATCCTGCTCTCCCTGCTCTGTCCCCCGTCAGGCTCTGCCTAATTGCAGGACCAGGCTGGTGGCCCTGGTCCTTCGGGTGCCATGTTCCACCATCCCCCCACCCCCACCCCGCACCTGCAGCGGTGTCCACCCCCAGCGCTGCCCGCCCTCAGGGGGTCCAGCCCCCCGGCTCACCTGCTCGTCCCTCTAGCTTCATGCAACCAGGCCCCACTGCACAGATGCCCTGAAGCCCACAGGTAAGAGCCTATGGCCAACCTTGGTGGAGGGGCAGGCTTTAGTGGCCAGAAAGGTTCCTCCAGACCCCAAATATTCTTTCACCTCAAAGGTGCCTGAAATCTTTGCCTGGAATAGGAGGCAAAAGGGAGAACCCCAAAGCCCCACCCCCTCCCTGAGCCTCCTGTGTTAGTTTTCTGTGGCAGCCAAATGTCCACAAACTGGGGGGCTTTAAGTAACCCAAATCTATTCTCTCATGGTTCAGGACAGCAGAAGTCCAGAATCAGTCTGCCAGCAGGGCTGGCTCCTCCCCGGGCTCTGAGGGAGAACCGCATCCTCCCTCTCCCAGCTTCCGGCTGCGGCAGGGCTTCCCGTGGCGTTGCTCGGCCCATTGGACGTGTGGCTCCGATCTCTGCCTGCACTGTCACATAGCCTTCCCCCAGTGTGTCTCCACGTGGCCTTTGTGGGTGACACCAGTCGCTGGGTGCAGGGCCCACCCTACTTCAGGATGACCTCATCTTAGCTCATTACTTTTTCAAACACCCTATTTCTGAATCAGGTCACATTCTGAGGTTTGATGGACATGAACTTTTGGGAGGACACTATTCAGTTCAGTGCACCCCAAGTGTCTGCCCTCCTGGGATTCTCAAATCCCTTCTCATGGGTCCTCTCACCCAGCTCTCAGGGACCCAGTTCCCCAAAGCCTCTCAATCCACTGTCACAGCCCTTTTTAGGAACCCCTTGCTCCATCCTGGGGGTGATTATCTGGGTCACCAGGACTCAGCCCCAGGACCGCATCTGAGTCTCACGGACCAGGGGCTCCCAGAACAGAGAACTAGCGACGACGGGGGTCTGAGTCACGGGGAGGTTTCCCTACCATCTGGCTGCCTTGACAACGTGACAAGGTGACAGCCAGGAGTGGGTAAGCCCCCATCCCCCGCCCGGGTTCAAGCCAAGGCTGCGGGACTTGCTGTCGGGGGGCTGTGCGTTTACCGGGAAGCAGACTCAGTGACCTCTGAGATGCTGTGACTCTTCAAACCAGACAGCCCCCCAGTAGCCCCGTCACCACCGTCACCCCCACCTGACGGCTTAACTGCGCTCACTACCGTCAGCACTAATAATTGCAGCCTGGAATTCTGGGCGCTTTATTCTCCTCCAAAAGCAGCTTCTCCTCTTGTCTCCTGTGAGCCTCCCAACAGCCCTGCGGGGACAGGAATCTTCGTTCTCGCTCTTAGAAGAGACACGGAGCCCCTCCCCCGCTGGCGCTCCTGTGATCACCCGTCAGTGTCTGTCTCCCCACCTGGCCCCTGACAAAGAGTGTCTGTCTCCCCCTCAGCCCCTGGCTCCTGGGATCCTGGGACGGAGACCGTCACGGGGATGTTAGGTGACCGACGGGGACTTGGAGACATGAATGCTGTCCTCTGGGCTCACAGCGAGCCAGGCGGCCTGAGTCTCTTACCTTTCTGTCTAGAACCTTCCAAGCCTTGCGCATCACCTCTCCTACTTCCTTGTTTCGGAGAAGAGACCCCAGTCAATAGTTACTTTCTGGTCTGTTGAAGAGGAACAGAGGCACGCAGGCCAGGCGAGATGCCCAAGGGCATCTCAGAGGGGCTGCCTCACCCCAAACCCCTCCTCCAGGGGCAGCAGGGAGCCTCCAGGGCAGAAGCCCCACGGGCGCTGGAGTAGAGCATCATGGTGAGAGAAAGCCTGTCCCTTGCCTTCGCCAGAGCGAGGCTGCCCTCTGCACATGTGCCCTCCTCCTCCGGCACCAGACGCAGCCCCCGTGGACACCCCTTTCCTGAGGCTTCCCCCAAGGAGCCTTTGCTTGCCTTGTACACTTGTGTGCGTGTGCCCGCATGTGTGTCTCACACACACACACCAGCTGGATGATCAAATAGATGAGCTTTCAACTCAAATAGCTGAGCCCCGCCGGTGGGCCCCCCAGCTCTGCTCTTGGAGGCTTGCAGATCTTCATGTGGACGCACACTCTTCAAGGCACCCAGGCCCATCCAGCCCAGCCCGCTCTTGGCAACTGGTCCAGTTGAGGGGGGCTGTCAGGCCACTGGCCCCATGGTGGCCCTGGAAGGGACCCCACCGACCACACCCCCAGTTCCCTCCATCAGTCCCCAGAGAAGTCCTGCATGCTTCTGCATCTTCCATGTGCAACCGGGGGCTTGGGTTCCCCGGAGAAGCAGGACACAGCACTGGACCACAGCAGGAGGATGGGGCCGTGTGGGACTGGTTCCAAGCCAAGTGGGGCTGGTCAGACCTGGACTGAATCCCCCTGAACCCCTGGTGTGCTGGACAACCAGCAAGTTACCCGGTGGACCCGAACCTCCCTTTACCCACCTGTCAAATGGGGATGATAATCTTTCTTGACCCCTGTCTTTATTTATTGATTCAATGTTATTTTTTGAAAACCTACTGTGTGTCAGGCACTGGCCTCTAACCCAGGGCCCTGGTGACGGAAGTGTGGGGAATGGCTCACGTGGCCCCTGGCATGGGAAAGTGGACAGTGACAGCTGTGGCGGCAGAGGGCACCAGCCTGCACCACAGGGGCCCTTCTTGATTCTCCAGCGTGAAAAGGACGGCAGGAGCCAGCCACAGCCCAAACGGGAGTCGTGACCACAGGGAGCTGCAGGTGTCGGTACACACCTCCCCAGAAACCTCGCCTGCTCTCCAGGCGGCCAAGGCACCTCTCCACGGCTCCATGACGGAGACACTAGAGTGAAACCCTTCGAGAAAACTCATGCCCCGGGAGCCTGCTCAGCCTGCCCCAAATCCCACCCTCCCACACCCGGGATAGAGGCTCCAGCTGACACCCGCGCTGGGACTCGCCAAGAGGTGAAACCGCTGGGCAGCCCATCCTCCGCATGGGAGCTCTGGGCGTGGCTGCCTCTCCCCGACGAGTCCCGCCCCCTCTTCCCCGGATAACGGGAACTAAAGCGCACTGGGCGGGGTCCTCAGCACCAGTCGTGTTTCTGCAGGGGCAGCTGCCCCCTTTGGCTCTATTCCCAAGCGGTGAAGCCCCTCCATGCGCATGAGACAGGAACCCCGAATCCCAGAGTGAGCTCACCCACGGGCCCACGCAGACACACCCACGCACCCACGCAATGCCACGCTCGGTCAAGGAGCGGCAAATCCCTCTCCTTTGCCTTAAGGGAAGCTAAAGAGCGAGGAGAGGAAATTAGGCGTCGCAGGAAAGTGGTGTATTTTTTCCGGGTAATTACCCACACCTTGTATAATCTAATGAGCCGTTGAGGGGCCCGGATGGAACATTGAGGGGCGTTATTGAATGCTTCCTCACAGTTTACCCACCCGGAGGAGTTAACTTACGAGTGGAAGTGTGAGTGTGCATGTGAGTGTGTAAGCGTGTGCATGCGTGTGCATGTGCCTTGTTAGTTTTTGCTCTCTGTGTAAAGTGTGGGAGGGGAGCAGCTGTGGCGGCCTGAGGCTCCTCTGCAGCACGCTCATGGCTGACCTCGCAGGCCTGGGGCTGGCGCTCTTAGCTACCTGAGTTAAGAGCGAAGACTCATCCATAGGTTGTGTGGGGTGCATGCGGGTAAGCACTCACTTGCAGATGTGACAGCCCAGATGCCCGGGTGGGGACTCTTTCCCCGTTCGACATCTCAGCATTTCTTAAACTTGGGTCATCTCAATGAGCTTGCTGCATTTATCACCTTATTTTTACTTAAATTTATTGATAACTTTTATTTAAATTAAGTGTATGAAGATACCATATTACTACATAACATCTGTGAAGTCATGGGTTTGATGTAATTGCTGTAATACCTTTTAAATGATCACGTCACCTTGTATTAGAACATTGTCCATGTATCGATAATACATAAGTTTGTCTCCTTTAACCCTCCTGGCAATTTAGACGTGACAGCAGTGGGCTCAGAGGGGTGAAGTTGTTTCGCCCGAGGTGCACAGATGGGGGGTGGCAGGGTTGCTGGAGGGCAGGGCTGGGAGACCCTGCCTTCAGGGGTGCAACCCAGCTCCATCCAGTGCCCAGGCCCAAGGCCCGCCTGCCCCTTAGTGGTCTCCCCTGGCTTCTGTTTAATCTGCGACTTCCTCACTTTAAAATCTCCCAGATTTACCCATGGCTTAAGGCTTCCCATGAGCACAGAACATAACCACGGAGACGGGGGCCCTGCTAGCTCCCGTCTCTGTGGGAGTTTGCTGGGAGCATCTCTTTCTCTCCTGCATGAAGACACACCTGAGGACGGGGCCAACTCTCTCTGCTGCGCTGAGTGGTCAGAAAAACACACCTGCCGCATGAGCAGTCAAGGAGCACGCTGGAGTGATGGAGGAGAAATGACCCATGATGTAAAAATGTTGGCCAGAATGAGGACCCGTTATCCCCAGCCCCAAACCTGAGAGTCCCATCACACTGGAAGCAGCAAGCCCAGGCTGAGTCAGGCCAGCCTGAGCAAGTGCTAAGCAGCCAGCCACGGCACTCCCTGCCGAGGGTGTCACCCTGGAGGCCACAGCCGGTGGGAGAGGGGGCCCTCCCATCCCCCTTCCTGTCCCACATCCGGACAGCACTGAACAGAAGTCCTGGTGAGCTCGGCGTCTGACCCAGGACACAGGTGCTTCTCCCGGATTCCTGCTCTGACGGGGGAGCTCCGGCCCCGTCCTCAGCAGCGGCCCCTCCAGCACAGGAGACAAGGCAGCAGGTTCGTGGAAAAGTCCTCATCGTCCTGTCAACACACACGTGTGGGGCAAAGCCGGCCACACTGGCTGCATCCTCTCGCTGTCCTTCTCGGAGCCTCAGTTTCCCCTCCTGGATACCGAGAACTCAGTGAATCACGGTGAGTGGAACCTTCTTTCAGTGGCTTCCCAAGGTGCCAGTGTTCCGCTCTGCCAGGCCTGCAGGCTCCCCCGGGGGCTCCCAAAGGCCATGCCCTGAGTAACTGATACGGGGGAATGGCCCTCCTCCATATTTGGACTTGGACCAGCCTGCCTTTCCCGCACACCCCGGCACTCGGCCCTAACCTGCGTAGCAGCCTCAGCCTTTCCAGCCTTCTGTCTCCAGTTTTGCCCTAGGCCCCTCTTTCAGTTGGCAGATTAAACGAAGGGTGATTTGCATAGCAATAAAAAGGTAATTAAAATCACTAACACATGAAAAACCCATTATAAGACTCCCTGGGAAAGATGCATCCACTGGTCAGGAAAGACCCAGTAAGAGGGTAGGGGTGGTGAGCCAGTTACCGGAGCCCGTGAGCTGTCCATTATCAGTGATATGTATGGCAAATATAAACCTTAATTGCTGTAGGGCCAAGTTGTTAACAACCAACCAAACTCATAAATATACGGCTCACAGTTAATGGTGACGGAGCGCATGTCCACGGCAGGGCTTCGGAAAGCGCAGGGAGGGCTGAGCAGGACGCTGAGCACCGCCACAGCCTCTGCGTCTGCGCGTTCATTCAGACGCAGCTGCAATTCCCGATATCTGATTGCATTTCAAGGTCCGAATTACAGTGTGTCAGGGTATTGATTTATTCATTATTTACGACCACTTAGAAGGAGCGTGTGTGTGTGTGTGTGTGTGTGTGTGTGTGTGTGTTCACGTACACACACACTGATAAAATGAATACACCCATCACGTTATTGTTGAGTTGATAATTAAATTAGAGCTCTCCAGGCACTCAATGACCAGCAGGAAACCCCAGCAGCAATCTCCTGTCTGAGGACGGTGGCTTCTGTGTAATAACTTCAATAAATGACACCCCGTTGGCCATGAATGGGCACTTAGAGCTCGGAAACCAGGGCGCCGTGTGCTTGCACTTTGAGGAATGCGATGATGGGGTATAATGTGTCCCCTGCCTTGACTCTGCTCTGGAAAACACATGGAGAAATGGCATTAGCTGGAGGCCGCTTTGGTCCACACACTCCTTCCGTGCTGAGCAGAAGACCCCCACGTCAGGCTGAATGAAGCCCTGCCTGTGGAGGAGGAACTAGCCCCATCTTCCTCCCTCCCTCCTCCAAGTGCCACGCCTGTCGCTTGCCGCCCACTGACTCAGGCACCCCAGAGGCTTGTCCCAGTCAGGAAGAGGTGTGGTGAGACTCAGGGTCGCTGAGACATAAATGCTTTTCTGCTGGAACCTGGACCCTTGACGTGTTCATCACCCTGGGCTGTGCTCCCTGACCTACTTGATCTTGGGTGGAACAAAAGCTAGACCCCCCCTCCCCATCCTGGGCTGCTTGGGTGATTCAGTCATTCATTCAATAATCTGCTCACTGGGCAGTCATTTCCCAAGTATCATGTGGCAAGTCCTGAGAGGATGTGAAAATGAGTCAGAACTGGTCTCTGGTATCCAGGGGTCACCAGCCAATACTGGAGATGCCCTGCACCAAAATTCATTCATTCTTCCTTCCTCCCTCCCTCCCTCCCACCCTCCTCCCCTCCCTCCCTTCTCTCTTTCTCCCCCTCTTTCTTCCCTCCTTTCTTTCTTTCTTTTTCTTCCTTCCTTTCTTCCTCTTTCTTTCTTTCTTCTTTCTTTCTTTCTCTTTCTTTCTTTCTTCCTTTCTCCCTCCCTTCCTTCCTCCTTCACTTCCTTCCTTTCTTTCTTTCCTTCTCTTTCCTTCAACAAGTGTTAAGGACGCCTGTGCCGTTTCGAGTGCCGAGCATGGCTTAGTGAACAAGGCAGACACTCTGCCCTCGTGGAGCTTGCACTCCAGTGAGGAAAGCAGACAATAAGGGACGTGTCGAGGGGTGACAGGTGCTACAAGGTAAAGAGAATGGTTGTGGAAGGTGCTATTTTATGTGTGGTGGTCAGGCAAGGCATCTGATCAAGTGACTTTTGAACATTGTCTTTGAAGACAAAGAGGAAGCCATGGCTGTATCAGGGGAAGGGTACTCTAGAGAGAAGGGCCATGAGGGAAAAGAGCCCAAGGTGGAATTGTGGTGGGAGAGGAGTGGGTAATGGAAAGGGTGGTGGGATATGGTGTGGAGACGTTGTGTGTATGGGTGGGTATTTCAGATAGTGTGGAACTTTGCTGGGAAAACCAGTGAAGGACACTGAGAAAGAGTGACCAGTGAGGTTGGAGGAGACCAAGACTGTTCCGTGTCTTGGAAGTGAAGTAGAGAGGGTGCTGCAGAAGAAGGGGCACCTCAAATACTAGCAACAGGCTGAGTGAAATGGGAGACGAGAGGTGACCATTGGGGTTTAGCATCATGAAGACATTACAAGTGCTGTTTGGTTAAATGCTTAAGAATAAACTCATGGATCACAGGGGGTAAGGGAAGGAGAAAAAGTGGAAACAAGTACAGACAATTTGCTGAAGGGGTCATATTATGAATGAGAGAGAAAAGGACACAGCTCATAGAAATTCAGGGCCAATTTACATGTGTACACACACATTCACGTACATATACACGCATAGGAAATATATTTATATGTATTTTACATACATGCACATTTCATATATATGAAAGATATTTATAGAAGAATTTTGATTCAGTGGGGTGGAGAAATTTGATGACGCAGGACATGGAGGCAAGATATTGTCGACAGACCCGGAGAGAGAGAGAGAACGTGCTGAGATAGTTTCGTTCAGCCCTGGCCCCAGCGGGGGCAGCTTCCCTCAGTTCCTGGGTGGCTGTCGGTGGTGCTGAAAGAGACTTTGCTCCCAGCTGAGACTACACTCGTGTGTCCTGAGGTGTTCAAACGCGATTTATGGTGTAGCTTTTAACCACATCAGCCAATATATTTAATTGCTATTTTATCATCCATTAAATAATAAACATCACTTAATTTATTGGATTTCATCTGTACTGAAGAGGGTGGAATACAGAGGAAAGGAGAATGGGAGAATGGGAGAGGCTAGTTCTTTACACACAGCCCATGACATGCCAAGCACATTGCTAGGCAGTGTTTATAGGTCATGTCACATAATTCTCAGGGCCACCTCGAAAGGGGAGTACTAGGAATGTCATTTTTTCCAATGTGGCTCAGGAAAGTTTAGAGAATGTCGAAGTGTGGACAACAGGGAAGGGGAGAGGCAGGGTCAGTATTTGAATCCAGGTCTGCCTACATGCCCTTGTCCACTTACATGATTAACCACCACCTACAGGACAGATCATTTTCCCATCTCCTTCCTTAATGGCTTCCCTGCAGTCAGCAGGGAAGAGGGCAAAGACACGGTCAGTCTTCCAGACTGAAGATCCTGGAGAAGCACAGCTTGTGTTGATCATGGGCAACATGGAAGGAGGTTTATGCAGTGCGTCAAATTCATTTCAAAAGAATAAGTTTTCACAAATTGCACATAGGCTTAGTCCTTTCCAGGTTAAGTAGCATTAACAGCTTTCACCTTACCAAATTTCTTTAACACAGTGATTTATATCCTGTGACAATCAGTGGAACCCTTTCAGGGTACATGAAATGGTGGCTGTAAAATGTGCTTCTCCTGCTGCAGGGACCACAGCTGACTGAAGGATCCCACAGATTCCCTTCTGGATCCACCACCACATTTGTATCAAGTCATCCAAGCCTCCTACTTCCCCCTTTTCTTTACAGATGTCAAATCTACAAAACAGCTGAAGACTCTACCTTCCTTCATCTTTTCTAGTCTCCCTCCTTGATTCCTCACAGATGTTTCCCCCAATAAATGTCCTGCACATTGAATCCCATCTTGACATCTGCTTCTTAATGGATGCAAACCAACTCAGACAGGTAGAGTTACTTACAAAGGGGCCTCTACACCACAGGTGGTTGTCATCAAGGTCTAGCTCAATGGTATTGTGTGTGTGTGTGCATGCACGTGCAGTACAGTTTGATCCATCAATGAGGGAACCTCATGCTAGATTAAGGTTCTATCAGCATCTATGGTGCAAGCATTCCACTAGTAATGGACCTCCCCATCATCTGGCATCGAAAATTGGGTGATTCTAAGGGGAAGGACCTCTTGGCCCTCGTCCATAACTTCCTTTCCTTTTCCCCACAAAAATGTTACTCGCTTTTATCAGAGAATCCTGCAGGGTCTCCTTGTTTGTGTTGGTTGAACCCCATGAAATTGCCACTGTTGTGGGTCAAGAACAGTTGAATGTCAGTGATTTCACTCAGTTCATCGTGATAACTTCCTTGACAATCCCGTTGCAGGGGATGAGGAGGAGGTTGGCTGGGTGAGGTTCAGACACTCTTGGGTCCCTGGTCCCCAAACCAGCAAACATCATCCAGCTCAATCTCTTCCAAACCAGGTTTGCATAAATCCTACCCACCCACAGAGGTGGAGACTCAGCATTAACTGTATTTCCTAAATTCCAATCACTAAAAGGACCAGATGTTTTCTAAAATAAAAGGGCATTTATGAGACTCCTGAGGACTGTCTTAACTAGGCCAGAAGGAAGTACCCACAGGGACAAAATTAAGCCTCGATTCAGAGGAAAAGAAGGAAGGAATCCAGCCCAGTGGGGGCAGGAATGAATGCATGAACGTGCCCCTCACCCTGGGGGCCCAGGGTTGCTCTCTGAGATTCCAGTTCATGTTTTCCTTGTCCTCATTCTTCACCCTGAATTCCCAATCCCGTCCACTCCCAGCCAGGCCGTTGCCCAAATCAGAAACCTGGGACTGTTCCTTCTCCCTCGTGTCCCTGTCAACCCCTCATTCAATTCTATCACTTCTACCGCTGAATTTACGGAATTTATCCCCTTGTCTCCAGCCCGCTGACTCCACCCTGGGCAAGACCGCTGTGGATCTCCATCCAGGTGACTGTGGCAGCCTCTTTGCCAACCCCTCCCCCTGGTCCCCATTTTTATTACCCTCCCCAAAGGCAGGGAGGCCTTTCAGCTGCACATCTGACGGCACCACAGACTCTCTAAAATGCCTTCAGTTTTTTTCCATTGCTTCCAGAACAAAATCTAAGTTAGGGAGGTTGACAACCAGGCCTTTCTCACCTGCCAACCTCATGTCTCACACACACACCCCACCCCAGAGGGACCTTCTCCCAGACATGATAAGCTTTTTCTTGCCTCTTTGCCTTTATAGGAACATTGATTCCTCTTCCCAAACAACTCTTTCCCTCCCCTCACTTCCACCTGGCTGACCCCTAGGCATCCTTCAGGAAACTCCACTCATGCTCCCCTGTCTCAGAACCCAGTTCAATGTAACCCGTCACCATTGTCTGTCTAAGCGCTTCCTCTTTTGAATAACTCTTTGAGGTCAAGGCCATGCCTTCCTGCCTTTGCTTTCCAGAAGCTCTTCCGGTGGCTGACGATGAGCTCAATCAGAAATTACTCTGTGAATGAATATTAATGTTGTCGCTGTGGCCCCTTCCCAGTAGGTGAGAGGAATGGTGGAATGTCAGGTGTCAGGGGGAGGTTGGAGGAAGGATTTTGAGGGGCTCTGAATCCTCGCCAGCAGCCCTGTGATTCTAGTGGCTGGGGGTGAGTTTGGGGCCTATGATGAAGGCAGAAAGGCTCACTGCAGGGCTGGACCACACATTTCCTTCTCCTCACGCTGTGGTTGCAATCAACCTTTTATAAAAGGAGATATAAGATGTGTGTGCCTGAGTATCCTGGATAGAGAGAAAAGACAGTATCTTGGAGGAGAAAGGACTACAGCTGGGTCCCCAGCTCTGTGGTCACTATCATGGAGAGAGGCTGGATTCCTCTTTGGGCACAGAGTCAAATCCTCCCTCCACCCAGGGTGGCTCTGTCTGTCCCTGAGCTGAGCTCTGGCTCTCCATCTGTAAGATGAGGATGGTAGTAACCACACTGCAGGGTTGCTGTGAGGAGTTAGGGTGTCATCAGTCTGGGTTCCTTACTTCCAAGGGTCTCAGTTTCCCCTGTGCAAAGTCATGGTGAGGGCCAGGGTGACACCCATCATAACTGCACGTGCCCGTCCATATCTCCCGGAGATTGTGACCTAAGCTCCTCAGTCAAACCACATCAGTCCCATTCTCTGCCACAAGCCTAGGCTACTTGCCCCCAAAGAGCGGCCCCGTAAATGTTTACTTGGGAGAGACAAGGGCTGGTTTCTCTGATACACCACGTCTCTCAGAGGCACGTCCTCCCAGCCCCCCCGCACCTCAGACGTGGGCGTCTGCTGACGGCCTTCACTTCTAATTAGCTCTGCGTGTCAGACTGCAAGTTGGCAAAACTGTCAGACAAGCAACAACAGAAAAAAAAAAGTTTTTAATTAGTTCTTCATAAAGATCAGGAAACGTGGTAAAAGAAAAATGTTCAAATCTTCACGTGGTTCTTTGAACTATAGTTGGTGTGTTGGATGTAAAATCTGTAAAAGCCCATTAGCTCGTTGCAGAAATGTGTGACGGCAAAGAGGAATCTGGGGGGAGGCCGGTGGTGATCAGTGTTTTCATTTGAAGGAGACACATTCCCCTGCTTCCGTGGCTGGGATTTATCCTTTCATCCGTGTGCACTCGCCCAGCACATCTGGGAGCCTCAGGAACATGTGTCCCACAAGGCCTTCTCATCCAATCCAGAAAATAGGACTGCTCAGGCTACAGCTCTGGGCACCTGGGAGTGAGTCCGGTGCTTAGGGAACAGAGAAGGAGAGATCTGACCCATGTCCATCTCAGGACCCCTGGAACCCTGAACAGTGCCCTCACCCCTCGGAACAGCAGTTTCTTCTGTGGAAAATGGGGACAGAGTTGATTAGGGCTGGACTTCATACTTGTCTTGACTCTCTTGATGGGGGATCCTATTCAGGTAATGGGGTGGGGCAAGGGAGGGAACCACAAAGCCCTAATTCACCTGATTTAAGATACTCCAAAGCACATTCATCCTGGCAAGGCCACCTGAAGCCCGCCTTCCCTGGGAATCTTTCCTCCTGCTGGCAAGGATTTTCCTTCTCCAAGCTCCAGTATCAAGAGTAATAGTAATAGTAATTGCAGATGGATGCACGGGACGCTCTATGTGCTAAGTCTTAACTAATTTATTCCTCTGCTTATTAGCCTCATTCTACAGATAAGGAAACAAGACTGGAGTGTTACATAGCTCTCCCAAGGTCAGACAGCAGTAAGCGGAGGAGGTTGGATTCAAACCCCAGCAGTCTGACTCCAGAGCCCACATTGATAACCAATACCCAGCACCATTGTTATTCTTAGCATGTCTGCCATAAACCAGGTCTTAAATTAGGAGCACAATTAGATCATCCATTAAACCCCAAACAACCCTGTACAGTAAGTCCGCTACGTACGAACCTTCAAGTTGCGAACTTTCAAAGATGTGAACGTGCTTTCGCATGTCCAATCACGTAAGTTAGTTCACGCGTCTGGCGAACGTTGTCGTACGCGTGCATCCTCTGCAAGCGGTTGTGCTTTTGTGTGCCGTACAGTAGTATGTTTTGTGTTTGTTTTTTATTTATTATTTGTGTGAAAAGTATTCTAAACCTATTATAGTACAGTACCGTTGATACGTAGCTGATTGTGTTTGTTGGGTACCTAGGCTAACTTTGCTGGACTTATGAACAAATTGGACTTACGAACGTGCTCTCGGGAAGGAGCTTGTTCATATGTATGGGACTTAGTGTAAAGGGGCAGAAAGATGGGGCCACTGAAGGTGAGGAAGCTTAAATGGCTTCCGTGGGGTTTGGGGCTAGGACCCTGTAGAACTGGGATTTGGACTTGGATCTCCCTGTTGCGGTAGGTAAGCTGCCCCTCGTGCGGCACCAACACCGCACAGTGTGAATTCCATTGTTGTCTACTTCGTAAGCCTATTTGGCATTTTATGTAAATAGAATATACTCATTCAGAAAAATGGGAGTGGACAGGTTGATGAGACGTTACAGAGTGAACTCATCCAGGTAACCACCAGCCAGGTCGAGAAACAGACCCTTACTGGCAGCCTTCTCTCCCGTTACCACCCCCCAAAGACCACCGCCACCACCACTCTAACGTCCGGCATCGTACACTAGATTAGAACTTTAGAACTTTATATAAAATGAGTCGTGTACTATGTACTCTTCTGTGTCTGGCCTCTTCCAACATTATGTTTGTGAGTCATCCATATTGTTGCAAGTAGCAATATTCCATTATTTATGGCTATAGTACTCATTCATGACTATATGAAAATTTATTATCGATTTTACTATTGATGGGCAATATGATCGTTCCTAGTTTTTTTTGTTATTATCATTAGAACTGGTGTAAATCTCCATGTGCATATATTTTGATGAATACCTACAACATTTCTGTTGGGTCATGCAATGAGGGGGGTAGACTCAGCTTCACTGGATACTGGTGAACACTGCTTCAAAGCGGTTATACCAGTTTACACTCCTGCTGGATGAGTGTTTGTTTTTTTTTAATTAATTAATCTTTTTTTTATTTTTTGGCTGCATTGGGTCTTCTCTGCTGCGTGAGGGCTTTCTCTAGTTGCAGCAATCGGGGTCTACTCTTCGTTGTGGTGCGCGGGCTTCTCACTGTGGTGGCTTTTTCTTGTTGCAGAGCATGGGCTCTAGGGGCACGGGCTTCAGTAGCTGTGGCACGCAGGCTTTAGACCACACGCTCAGTAGTTGTGGCGCAGGGGCTTAGTTGCTCCCCGGCATGTGGGATCTTCCCGGACCAGGGATCGAACCCGTGTCCCCTGCATTGGCAGGCAGACTCTTTACCACTGCGCCACCAGGGAAATCCCTGGATGAGTGTTTTTAGTTACTTCACGTCTTTGCTGACATTTGCACTTTAAAAATTTAGCCCTTCTGAGTAGTGCTGCTGTTATGTGATTTTAATGTACGTTTTCTTGATGACTAATGAGATTAGGCACGTTGTTTATGGCCCAATTCAGTGTTATCCTCGTGAAGTTCCTGTTCAAGCTATTTGTCATTTAAAAAAATTGGGTTGTTTGTGTTTTCCCTGTTGATTTATAGAAGTTCTCTTTTAAATATATTCTGAGTCTTTTGATGGACGTAAATTCTTAATTCTAATCAAATGCAGTGTGTTAATCTTTTCCATCATGGTTGGCGACCACCTCAAGTTCAAGAAGGTGGCCTATGTCATCTTCTGGCCACTTTTGTTTTACGTTTCACAGTTAGGTCTAAAATCCAACCCAGAACTGGTGTTTCGATGTGGTTTTAGACAACTTTTAAATGATGTGAGGTGACAGTCAACTCTTTTTTTTTTCCCCATATAGATATCCAATTGACCCAACATCGTTTATTGAAAAGACTAGCGTTCCCCACCATATTGTGGTGGCACTGTGGCAAAAATCTTAAGAGTTTTCTTTGTGGAAAAGTTTTCAGCTACAAATCCATTTTCTTTAAATAAATGAAGGGTCATGCCAGTTAGTTACTTGCTGATCAGAGAACTTTGGTTATTTGAATATTTAAAGAATTTGTGGATTTTATCTAAGTTATCAAATTTATTGGAATAAGGTTCATAATATGTCCTCATTATCCTTTTAATATCTGTTCAATCTGTAGTGATGTCATCTTTGTCATTTCTGATACTTATAACTGATGTCTTCTCTCTTTTTTCCTGTTCAGTCCGGTTAGAGAATTACCAATTTTAATGATATTCTCCCAAAACAATCAGCTTTTGGCTTCATTGATCTCCTCTGCTGCTCTCCTGTCCTCTACTGTACTGATCTCTGCTCTTATCTTGAGTGTCCCCTCACTTCTGCTGAATTTCAGTTCGGTTTGCTCTTCTTTTTCTGGCTCTTGAAGGTAAAAGCACAGGGCTTTGATTTGAGACCTGTCTTCTCTTTGAATATTGGTCCTTAGCCCTCTAAATTTGCCCCAACCTACTGTTTTAGTGACAGTTTCCAAATTCTGACATGCTCTGTTTTAATTTTCATTCAGTTCAAAATACTTTCAATTTCCCTTTGGGTTTCTTCGTTGATGCATGGATCACTTACAAGTGTATTATTTAGTTTCTAAATATTTGGGGACTTTCCAGAAATCTTTTTCCTCTTGATTTCTAATTTAAGTCCATTGTGGTCACAGAACATACTTTGTACGACCTGAATCCTTTTTAATGTATTGAGATCTTGTCTTAATGGCCGGAATACAGTCTGCCTTGGTAAATGTTCCATGTGCACTTGAAAAGAATGTGCTTTAATAAACGTCAATCGGGTCACATTGGTTAACAGTGCTGTTCAAGGCTTCTAATGTCTGTTCAAGGCTTCTAATGTCCTTACTGATTCGCTGTGCTTAACTCCATCAATTATTGAAAGACAGGCATTTAGGTCTCACCATTTTTGTGGGTTTGTCTATTTTCCTGTGCTTCTATCAGTTTTGGCTTCAGGCATTCTGTTACTAGGTGAATAAACATTTAAGATTATGATGTTCTCTTGATGAATTGACCCCTTCATTACTCAAAATGAATTTTTTAAATCCCTGGTAACATTCTTCGCTCTGAAATCCACTTTGTCTGATATTATTGTAGCTACTCCAGCCACCCACACCCCTTTTATTTCATGAGGGCTAGCACCATATACCCTTCTCCATCACTTTACTTTTATCCTATTTGTATCTTGATATTTAGAGTGGGCTTCTGTAGGCAGC
Source organism: Monodon monoceros (assembly GCF_005190385.1). NCBI lineage: Eukaryota > Metazoa > Chordata > Mammalia > Artiodactyla > Monodontidae > Monodon > Monodon monoceros. Next base: position 458,104 of record NW_021703770.1, read on the forward strand.
ATAACGTTGGGTCTTTATTTCTTTATCCAACCTGAAAATCTCTGTCTTCTGATTGGGGTGTTGAGAAAATTTTAATTTAAAGTAATTATTGATGATATTTGGGTTAATGCTAGTTTTCGATGTCTGTTTTCTAATCAGCCTATCTTTTCGTTGTTGTTTTTCTGTATTTATTTTCTTCCATCTACACTTGACATAGCCGTGTGTATATCTAGAGGTTCCATTTGGGTCCTTTCACATTCTCTATGTCGTTATTTAGCACGTTCCATCTTTCCCTTTTTGAACACGTGGAACATAGTTCCAAGAGCTGTTTAACGTCCTTGCCTCTTACTGCTACAATCTATGTCAGTCCTCTGTCCCTTTCTACTGAAAGCTTCTTCTCATCATCTTGGGTCATGTTTCCCTGCTTCTTTGCACACCTGGTAAGTTGGCTGGATAGCAAATATTGTGCATTTTATTGTGTTGGGTGCTGGGTATTTTTGTGTTTCTAATAACGTTCTTGAGAATTGCTGTGGGATATAGTTGAGTTCCTTGGAAACATTTCTCCCCTTTCAGGTCTTCTTCTAAGTTTCATCAGGCTGGATCAGAGTCACGGTTAGTCTCAGGATAATTATTCCCCACTCCTGAGGCAAGACTTCCTGAATACCCGAGCCCCATGAGTCACGAGGTCTTGCTGTCTGACTGCTGGAACAAGGGATGATCCCAATACCCGCTGCCCTGCGTGAACCCAAGGACTTGTTTTAATTCTCAGGGGTCCTTCTTTTTCCAGCCTCAAGCAGCTCAGCAATTCCCTCACTGCATGCATGTGCCGTCATTTTACTTCCACATTAAATTATTATTTTTGCTTTAAAGTGTCAATTTACCTTTAAAATATTTTTATATTTTAAAACACAGAAACAGAAAATCACACGTGTGGTTTACAATGTATTCTTAGGCAAACACCCTGATAACCACCCCCAGTGCAAGAAATAGAACTTTGTCACCCATCCTAGGAGCCCTGCTCATGAGCTGCATCTCAATCAAAGCCTCTCTATTCCCCTCCAAACCCCTACAAGTACCACTATCCTGATTTTCATGGCAATTAAATTTTTTATTAAAAAAACAGTTTTATCATTCAAAGGTGAATCCTTGGACACTACGGCTTACTCTTGCCCAATTTAAAACTATGACATGTCTTTTAAGCTTCTTTTATCCTGCAGGTCCCTCCTACTTCTTCCGGCTCCTCAGCATTATCTGTGGGGAAGCCTGGTTCCTTTGACTTGTAGACTTGCCCGCAGTCTGGATTTTGCTGATAGCACTCTCCATGTGTTCCTCTGTCTTTATACTTTCTGCACACCGGCTGCTGGGTCCAGAGACCGGGTCAGACTCAAGCTTAATCCCTTTCGGAAAATGCTATTTGGTGTTTGGCCAGACAGTAGGAGGCACATAATTTCTGATGATATCTCCTTGTCATGTGAACAGCCATAGATTTCTAATGCCTGGCCCTCCTAACTCATTCGGAGGCGCAGAGGGTGATATTCTAATTCTGTCATCTCTCTTGACTATTATTTGTCAACCAGCTTTTCAAGAATTTAAGGGAAAAGTCATCATATTTGCCCATACACATACCATTTCCAGTGCTAGCATTTCCAGTGCTCCATTTTTTTCCTTTTATGGGAGGAATATTTACTTTTTGTTCCAACCTGGGAGCACTGGTGATGAATTCTCTCAGTTTTCGTTTCTGTGAAAGTATTTGACCCTCAACTTCAAAAGCATTTTGCTGCTTATAGAATTCTAGGTTGACATTGAAAGATGACATTCCACAGTCTTCCTGCCTCAGTGTTTCTGGTGAGAAATCAGCTCTTATTTTTATCCTTGCCTCTGTGTATAATGTTGCTTTTTCCCCTCTCGATGCCTTGGAGATTCTCCCTTTAGCTGTGATATTCAGTAGTCTGACTAGGATGTGCCTAATTGCGTTTTTCTTTGTGGTTTTTTTTTTTGCTTGGTTTTATTGAGTTTCTTGGATTGAAAGACTGATGTCTTATTCACATTTAGAACATTTCAGATAAAATATATTTAAATACTTTTTCCTTCCTATTCTGTTACATACATGTTAGATCACTTATATTGTTCCACAGGTGAATGAAGCTCAGTTCATTTCCCTTCATGCTTTAATTTATGCAAACTCAAATAGCCTGTCCTCCAGTACAATGATCTCTTCTATTGTAGAGTCTAGTGAACTTTTCTCCTTGCTTTGGAATTTTGATAGCTCTCCTAAACATTCCTTACCTCTTCACTCATTATATACATTTTTACCTATAAACACATTTAACATAGGTATCATAGATACCTTAAAGTCTTTTTCTTCTAGTTTCATGTCTGGATCTGTTTTTATAACTATTTTTTTTCTTTTTGACGTTGTATGATAGATTTCTGCCTCATCCCACGTATGATAATTTTTGCTTCTGTTTTTTTGAAATGTAACTGACATATAACATTGTATAATTTAAGGTGTACAACATGGTGGCTTGATACATTTATATACTGCAATATGATTACCATGGTAGTGTTAGCTAACACCCCTGTCATGTCACATAATTATCATTTCTTTTTTGTGGCAGGAACAATTAAGATCTAGCCTCTTAGCAAACTGAATACAGTCTTGTTGACTGTAATCACCATGCTGTGCACTAGATCTCCAGGACTCCTTCATTGTCTAGTTTCAAGTGTGCCCTTGAACGACATCTCCACAATGCCCCACCCTCCACAGGTATTATTGTTTTTGTGATGGACATTGTGGATGATGACTTGTAAAGTCTTTAGATTCTGTTATCCTTTCTGAGAGTATTCAAGTCAGTCCTGGAAGGCAATTAAATTACTGGTATATCATCTTGGTCCTATAGTCCTATAGGTTGTGTTGGAGAAATCTATTCAAGTTCCCTTAGTCTCAGGGTGTAGACCTTAGTCTTAAGATGTGGTCCTTAATCCTAAGCTCCTTCTGGAGTGTCAGGCAATGCCCAAGGCCTTTATCAAGGCCCTCTAACTTGGTGACATTTGAATTCTACACTCTTTCTCCAGCACCTGGCAGCTGCTGAATTCTCTGCTTCATCCTTTCGGCCTTCCAGCTCTCTTTTCGGTGAGGCCCCTAGAGCCTTGCCCTGTGTCTATACAGTTTAGGAGTCAGATGGGAGCTTGGATGCAGGTTTGGGGTATCTTCCTAGGTGACTTCCTGCAATCCAGGATTTTCTCCTTCAATTTCCAGCCTCCCTGGCAGTTCTAAACTTGTCTGACTCCCCAGCCCAGTAGGACTGCTGATTTCTTCTTGAGCTCTGATCTGACTGTGCCCTGTGGATTGGGCATTCCCTCAGGAGAAAAGCCAGGTGGATGGAGAACTTGCCCAAATTAACCCCCTTATTTCAGGGGTAACATTTCCTCCAGCTTCTGCCTTCTTTTGCTCCCTCCCCAGTGCCTTCCAACAGTTGTTTTTATATTTTCTCCAGAATTTATAATTGTTATTGACCTACTCCATTGGTCCACACATCTGTCTTTATGCCAGTACCACACCGTTTTGATTACTGTAGTTTTGTACTTAGTTTTGCAATCAGGAAGTGTGACTCCTCCAGTTTTGTTCTTTTTCAGGATTGTTTTTTCAGGCTATTCAGGGTTCCTTGAAATTCCACATGAATTTTAGGATGGGTTTTTTAATTTCTGCAAAAAAGATCATTGGGATTTTGATAGAGATTGCACTGAATCTGTAGATCACTTTGGTAATATTGACATTTTATTAATATTAAGTGTTCCAATCCATGAACATGGATGTATTTCCATTTATTTATGTCTTCTTTACTTTCTTTCAGCAATATCTTGCAGTTTTCATTGTATCAGTCTTTCATTTCCTTGGTTATGTTAATTCCTAAGTATTTCATTCTTTGTGGTGCTATATTGTATTGATAAATGCAATTATTTTTGTAATCTCATTTTCAGATCATGCACTGTTTGTGTATAGAAATGCAACTGGTTTGGGGGTATTGACTTTATTTATATTTATTTTTATAAAACAGGGATGCTTTTCTATTTTCTCCAAGATTTATCATTGTTATTTGTAGGAGAGTTAGTCTGATAGAAGCTTCTCTGCCATGTGGGAAAGTTGTGAAGTCCTCATGTATTTTTACTTTAAGTGTATACAAAACCTTCCAGTTTCATTATTACTACCCACATATTTACCCTTTTCATTGCTTTTTATTTCCCTTCCTATGTGACCAGCCTTCCATTTCAAATCATTCCCTTCTGAATTCAGAACTCCTGGTGGGAAGCTTCCTGGAGAGTTTCATTGGCAGTTCAGTGGGTGGTGGGCTGCTCATGGGTCCTAGCCTGTGGCCCCTCAGTAGCCACGCCCTCTGCAGTGGGGTCCAGATCCTGGGCTCAGGGACCCCTCCTCAGTGCCCTCACTGCCCAGAGGACGGCTGCTCCCACAGCTTTTACACCTTGCTCTTTAAATCTTGATAGTTAGTCCCCTGTTAACAATTAATAATTCTTTATGTTAAAAATTCTCTGTTCATATCTGTGGTTTATGTCTCCTGCCTTGTCCCTGACTTACATCGTTCTTGGTTTCAGTTACTATATTTCTAGGTCATTGTTATTCTTACCTGTTCTTTGGTAAAATTCTCAAGGTGGTTATGTATTTTCTTGACTGTGCTAGTTAGAGTTATTTTAAAGGCTGTGTCTGAGAACTCCAGTGTCTGGATCACATGCGGATCTGTTCCTATGGCCTTATCTTCTTCTCAGATTTTCATCTTCTCTACGGGTTGCCTGACACACTTTTAATGACTGTTTGACAATGTGTATGAGAAACACTGGGGAATCCAGAAGCGGTCATCTCCCACCCGAGTGGACTTAATTTTCCCCGGCCCAGCTGTTAGAGCAGAAGGACACCATGCTGGTCCAGGTGGGGATGGGAACATTCTGAGGCTGGTTTCAGGCTTTGCCAAAGGTGGTTCTATTTCCATTAGTCTCTACTCCCAGTCTGTTGCACTGTTGGGGCCTCTGCTCAGAGAGTGAGGGCGCCTTCTCCAGTTTTTTCTCCCAAGTTCTGTAAGACTCCAAAGCCCTCCTTGGCTTCAGAGCCCTGTGCATGGTTGCTCAGCTGCTCTGTGCATGGTTTCTAGGCTCTACGACCATGTGAGGTTTGGGGGTCTGGCAAATTCCCCAAGGGAAACATTTGTTCAAAATGATGGGATCATCATCTATGAAATTCTCTTTTCTCATGGACCTTGGCCCCTCAAGTCCTGACTGCCTTGATGATCCTGAATTCCCTTTGATCTTTTCAGACCCATGAGATGCAACTCTCTGCTTGGACTCTATGACCCAAGCAGCAAATTACAAACGTCCCCAGAGGGAGAAGCATCCCCTTATCTTCTCTGTTCCCTCCTCCTGGGAACATGATCTTGGCTGTGTCAGTTACACTCTGATGCCTTCAAACAGCAGTTTATCTTGCATTTTATCCAAGTTTAATAACCATTATTTGTGGGAGTGTTGGTCTGGCACAACACATTCTATAAGTAGAGGGCATCTGTTTCATACAATTCATTTTTCCCCATCACCAGACTATAAGCTTCTATGGTCTGTTTTTCCCCATATTTTCCATTTCACACAACCTAATTTCATCCTGAGCACACTCTCGGGGGCCACAGCAAACACAATTTTATGTAGAAACCAGAAACGGAAGCAATTGCTTGGGTAACTTCAGTAAAAATCGTCTGGGGTTGTATTTATCTGGGTTGCCCGTGCAAAGTCCAGAGAAAACGAGGCAGTGTTTTGGAGTGGAGACAACACAAAAATACTTGAGTTTCTTGAATAAATGTTATTTGAGTTCTATTTCATGTGGATTTATTTTTCCTAGGAAGATAAGAAAGTCCTTTGTGTGTAAGCACCCTGGTCTCTCCAAACTTTGGTGTTACCTGTGCTGGAACTTCCACGAGGTGGGTTTGAGGAGAAGCAAGTTTTCACCTCATAGCACCACCTTCAGAGTTGACTGAATGTGCTTACAGATTCCCAGGTGCCCTTGGCATCACACGATGGAGCTGTCCTTCTAGAATCCTCCACAGCCATCAGGTGCTGGTTCGGAATTCAGGCTGAATTGTCTGGGTTTGAATTCCAGTTCTTATCTGTGGGGCTCAGAAAAAATCACCACACTTCTCCAAGTCCAGCTTAGGATCACGTACAGGAGAATAGTAGTCCCCACCTCAAATACTTGTCATGAGATAGAGAAGACGTAACAGAGATAGTAAAGCACAGACACGGTGCCCAGCACATGCTTCCCTTCTCTCTCTTAAGCCATGCCCTTCCCAGATCCCACCGAAGGAATTCCCTAGCACATTGCTTTCACGTGACTGTCTATTTCTGGAAGACAGGGACTGTGCCCAGCCATCCTGGGCAGAGGGGCTAGGGTGGGGCAGGTGGTCACACAGCAGCAGAGGGGACTGAGCTGCATTCCTGTACCTGTTCGTGGCAACAGCATTCGATGGGCACCTCCTCTGTGCTGGGATGTAGGGATGCAAAGAAGGAAGCGGCAGAAGAAGGCCCATGAGTCCTCCTGGGGGATGTGGTTACCATGGAAACGTGAAAGGAGCTCTGAGGGCACCGATCGCTGGGCTGTGGAAGGAAGATCCCATACACACTGAATGCTGAAACCAAGTGGGGCCTTCCATCCCCTGACCCCACCCTATTGATTGCCCTTTACAAGAAGGCCACTCTCCCTCCAGCTTAGTTCACCCACCCACTCACCCATGGGTGGGCACAGGGAGCAAAGGAGCAAAGAAAAGTGTCGTAAGCCACAGGATGCTGGGAAGGACCAACATCTCTCAGTCCTCCATCAGCGCCTGCCAGGTACCCCTGTCCCCACCCACCCCCACGTGGCAGACACTCCAGTTGGGTGACTTGGGCCAAGATGTCATCCAGGACACAGGAACCATCCTGGGGTGGGGGGCTTAGCACACTCTGCCCGTGGGCCTTGCGGGAAGGTCCTCTCTCCCCGCTCTCTCCCTCACCTCCACCTCCTGGGGTTGAATCCTCTGATTGCCTGGAAAGCACACCTGGTTTCCTCTAGTTGTGGCCAGGCACGGAGATCCTTGTCTGCCTTTAAGTCCAATGCCAGAAGGAAAAGCCCAGGTACAAGTACTGAACTGAATGATTAAAAGGTTTCACCTCCATCACCTGTCCTTCCTCCTCCTGTCCTGGTGCCCCAAGCTCCCCCCTGCAGCACACAGGCCAGGAGCTGCCTCAGGGCAAGCTGTGTTGGGGTGTTTGACCGTCAGTTGGCTGGAACATGGGATCCATCAGGCTGGTCCCCCCCACGGCCCCTCTGTCAGAGACCAGGGGATGTGTTTAGAGGGAGAGAAAGGGCAAGACAAGATGACAAGGATTCCCTTCTGCTGGAGATAAAAGGAGAAACACCCAGAAGACACGTGTTATCAAAGGATCATAGAGCTCAGAGTGGGCGTACCCTTGTCCCTGCCCGGGCCCGAGCCCCTTCTGCTCAGGAAGCCCATCTCCTAACTGGGAAGCGCTGTGTGGAGGAAGATTGCCTCCGTGGGTCGGGCTGCGTCTGTTTCCCGTGTCTTCCGGCACTGGTTCCTAGTTCTGACAGCCCAGCCACCCAGGACCGTTCTGCTCTTTCCGCCCCATTACTTCCTTTAAAAACTTGAACGCAGTGAGCATTCCTGTCTCCACGCCCCCAGCACACACACCTCTCTCTGAATTCATCACCGACACCCAGGCGTCCCCTGGCCCTCCCCTATGCAGGTTTTTCCCTCTTCCCGTGCTGGGATGCTTTTCAGATAATCCCAAAATTATAGATTCCTAAAGTGCCATAGATTGGGGACAGGCCTTTAGGAGTCATTAGGTCTGGTCCCCTCACTTTACACATGGGAGAGCTGGAGGCCCAGGGCTCCCACGGGACACGCCGGGCCCTGCAGCACATCCGCCGCAGAATCGGCCTTGGAATTGACGTGGCCTGGCTCCAGGAATGAGCTCCTTCCCGGGGTCCGAGCTCCACTCCAATCTGTTCATACCATGTTCCTGAAAGTAGGCCCCTGAGCTGATGGAGTGATGCAGAGGACCTGGTTTCATTTCCCCTCATGTGGAGGAGCTCGTGTTCCCGTCTGGGTGCCTGCCGCCAGGGAGGAGGGCTGGCTGGGCGGGAGCTGCTGCAGCGGGGCCATCCAAGCAGCAGCAAGGGGGGTCCCAAGGCAGGAGTCAACCTGACCAAGGGGCCCGACCTTCCCGAGAAGTGTTTGCATCTCTCATAATTAATGTAAAAACAGATCTGAATAAATAAGGAGATTTACCTTTCTGGGAAATCAGGATGGCTGTTTTCAAGTCTTGCCTCCCCTGTAACGGTGTTAGAGGTCCTGCCCTCGGCCAAGGGAAGAGTCGTCCAGTTACTCCCCCACCCTCTGATACTGGGCTTGGCTGCTTGGCTGCCTTGACAACAGAAGGTGAGCAGAGCAATTGTGTGGGGGCTGAGCTGAGGGTTTCGGAGGCAAGGCATTGTTCCTCTTGCCTTCTCCATGAATAGAACCTGCCCTGGAGTTGGCCACTCGTCCAAAGAGAAGAGCTGACTCACGAAGCAGCTCTGAACCCATGCTGCAACCAACCCCAGGCCACCCAGGCAGGATGAGCATTCAGAGCCACAGGCTCCCCACATTAGCAAGCTTGTTGTTGTAAGTTACTGGGTTTTGAGCCTGCTTGTTATGCACAAGTATGATAGCAGTTGCTGACAGATACAACTGTGCTCTCGAATGAGGCAATAAAACATTGTAAAGATGTCAACTTCTCCTAAATTAATGTATGAATTCAATACATTATCTGATCAAACTCTCAATAGCAATTTTTAGAACTTGAAAAATGAATTCTAAATTATGTCTAAAAAAATAAACTCTATGAATAGCTTAGAACATTTTGAAAAAGATGAGCAAAGTTTTGGGCGTTGGGGGAAGCTCACTTCCTAGTCTTCAGGATACAGCACAGGAGTGAGGGGTGTGGGACTGTCAGGGGCACATGGACGGGGAGTGGAGGGCAGGGGGGCTGGGAAAGAAACCCCTGAGTGTGTGTGCAGCTGGTACATGTGATAAATAATTGCAGAAAGGGTAGATTACTTATTAAATAGAATGAGAAGTGTTGGCAGTGTATGGAGAAACATAAAGTCGATTTCCCACTTCCCACCATATTAACTAAATTAACTCCAGATTAACTCAGTACGTCAGTGAGAATGGTAAATGATAAAGCTGATTTTTAAAATGCAGGAGAATATTTTTGTGACCTTGGGGTGGGGGGAAGGGCTTTCTAATCAAGACCCCACTAGCAGAAGCATGAGATGGGGAGTCACTGGTAGACTTGGTCACATCAGAAAGAACTTTTCTCCAAAGTGAAGGACTCCAGAGACACAGACCCAGCCTCGGTAAGGAAATCTGCAATGTTGTCAATACAAGGATACTTTAGGATGCCCTGGGAGCGAGAAGCAACAGATGAGAAACACAGTCAAAAATGAGCACCAGGTATGAAGAGGCAATTTACAGAACAGAGGGACCCCAGTGGCCATGAGGGCGCCAACAGATACTTAATATCACTAATTATCAGAAAAATCACGTAAATACGCCAAGAAAGATGTCACTTACAGCCATCCAAGTGACCTATACAGCAGGGAAATACAAATTTGTCTCCATGCCCTACATGGGCTCCTATATGATGGTCCAGCCAGGCCACCCTTCCTTGGTCAAGCATTTTCTGATCACGCTTGGGTGTCCAAGGCTGCCTCTCGAGCCACCTACGCCTTGTCCCTCCTATTTTGTCTGGCTGGGCGTGGCAGAAGGGCAGGTCTGCCTATGTGGGTGGAACAGAAGACTTCTTAGCGCTGACGCTGATCTGAGAGGCAGTGGGGTCCTGCCTCCCAGGGGGCGGGGATTCCAGCAGAGTGGGGTTGGCCCTCATCAGGAAGCGGACACAGAGAGCTGGCTGTGTTGGGAGGAGGGGACGAGGTGGCCCCTGAGCGCAAGCCCCACCCCCAGCCTGTGCAATTCTAAGAAGCCTCAGGGCCAAATGGATGTTTTGCACGTCCTTCCTGTGTTCTCTGGATTCTTCCACATGCAAAGGAAGCTCCAGCGTGCTCACACTGTCCGGAATACGTCAAGATCAGATGGTCGGCAGCAACGACAGCCCACGAGGGTCCCTGGCTCGAGCTGACATTTTACGAAACACTGATGTGGCTGAATGTCTGAATGCGTGGCCGTCACGCAAGATGCCTGAAGGAGGGCTGAGGGATCCAGGGCAGGCCCGGGCTCTCACTGGCTGCTCGGCCCCTCCTGCCATCTGCCACGGCGGCTCCTCCGGGGCTCCTGCAGGCTGGGTCTGTGGCCCCGGTGGGCAGGGACACGTGATGGGTGGCGGCGTCCATTGCGCGCCCTGATCCGTGCACAGCCCCTCGCGGTGTGCGTGTGTCTGCTCTCCCTGTGACACCATATGGCAGCTCTGTTTCCAAGAGGAGAGATGACATGAAAAAGCAGAGGAGCCAGGACTCTGATCCAGAACTTTCTAAACCTCGAGATCCTGCCACTCACCGTGGACGGAGGCCCACAGCACCTGTGCTCTGCTGTCACAGCTGCTGCTGCTGTTCTAGAAGGTGGATCTGCGGGGGCAGCTCAGGGAGCAGGTCCCCAGGGAGCACGAGGTCATGGGAGGGTCCCGGCTTCAGCAGCTGGCAATGGGTTTTGAGAGGAGGGAGGGGGAGAGGCCCAGAGCGTGAGCCTGGGTTTCAGTGTCAGGAGAACCCTGGGTGGGGTGAAGACACCGGGCCCTGGGGGAGGCGAGCGCATCTGAGGAAGTGTGTGTGCGCACGTATGCAGGGGTGTGTGCGCGTGTATACATGTGTGTGCGTCACTCCCCTGTGTGCACGTGTAGGCACACGTGCCCGCATGCTTAGTGCATGTATGCACACTTGTGTGCACGTGTGTGCCTTCAGTGTCCTCGTGGTCCAACACGCAGGTGATTGCTGACCTCCATTATTCTTGTGATGGAGTCAGAGCTGCCAGCATCCAAGCAGGAGACGTCGCGACGTGACTCACCCCTGTGTCGGCCAAGGGACAGGACTCAAGGTCGTGCCATTGGGGCTGCTTCTAGCTGGGGCTGTCAGAGCCCTTTGGGGAGGGTCAGCGCCTCCACAAGATGCACTCCCTGGGGCTCATGGTCTCACGTTCTCCAGCCTCCTGAAACCCAAGGCTGAACATGCCCCATTGAGTCCAGGGTGTTGGGGAAGGGTTGGACCTCTAGACTGGCCCTGCCCCTGTCTGGCTCTGTGATCTCAGGCATTGTGTCCCCTGGGCCTCGGTTTCCCCATCTATCCACAGAGAGAGGGATCTAGATGGACCCGACCACAGAGAGTCCTGGAGCTGGGCAGGCAGGAGACAGGTCATTAGCCGAGGACCTCTGCTCCCCCTTTGAATGCCCTCCCCACAGCCGAGTGCCAGCAAGGCTGCGCCCTCCCCTGAGCCTGTCCCACCAGCCCCCGGAGCCTGGCCTAGCCCACCCCATTCAGCTCACCTCCTTCGCCAGCACACAGGGGAGGGGCAGGAGAGCGGGACTCCTGCTGTGGTCCTGAGACCCCTGACCCTCCTCAGCATTTTGTCTAATTGCTCTGCACTCGGCCCACTGTCGTGCCCCTACAGCTGCACCGTGAGCTCCTCCCGCCTTGCCTCTCTGAGCCAGCCGTGCAGGTGGCTGAGCAGAGGGATGGCGGGAGAGCCACTCGGAACCTGCTCCCTGCATCAAGGCCACAGACTCGGCCCCAGGCCTGAGGACCAGGCCTGACGCGGAGGAGCCCAGCCGCCTGGGGTTTGGCGAGCCTTCCTCCCGGCTCCAGGGTAAAGGGGCCAGTGTGGTCCTGGCTTGCAGGCTCTGCTGTGCTGGCTGCAGCACGGGGCTTATCCTGGGGACATGACCCACCCGCGAGGATGCTGACAGCCCCAGGAGGGCACAGGCGCTGGGGCCACCCTCTGCCCCTTCCCCTTTTGATGATCGCAGCTGTCACCTCCCTGCAGAGGGGCCCAGAGGGCGGGACCCAGAGGGCCTGGAGGCGGGGGGAGGTGGGACATGCAGTCGGAGCCCTAGCGTGGGCTCCCGCGGTCGAGCACAGAACTCGTGTAGCAAACTCTCGGCCGGGCCGTGGAACTGATGGACACAGGAGCTCAAACGCCATGGGCCATGCCTTAGCCCCCGTGGGCAACAGAGCATGTGGACCAGGGCCACTGTGCTTGGGACTCCACCCTGCCTTCCACTCACAACCTCGGCCCCTCCCTGGGGAGGGAGAACCGTCATTCACTCCCAACCGTCCACGTGTTCCTTCAGTGCACTTGTCCTGGTGTCAAATCCTATCAGGAAGAGGGGTCCCTGAACCAGGGGCCATTTGTTGTAAGCTTTGGGATCAGATCGATTTGCCTTCAAAGCTTTGTTGGGAGATTTTCGAGCTGTGTGTTCTGGGCTTGTCTTCCAACTGCTTGGAGTCTCAGGTCCCTGATTTTTTTTTTTTTTCTTTTTTTTTTGCAGTACGCGGGCCTCTCACTGCTGTGGCTTCTCCCATTGCGGAGCACAGACTCCGGACGCGCAGGCTCACGGGCCCAGCCGCTCCATGGCACGTGGGATCCTCCCGGACCGGGGCACGAACCCGTGTCCCCTGCATCGGCAGGCGGACTCTCAACCACTGCGCCACCAGGGAAGCCCTCAGGTCCCTAATTTTTGACACGGGATGTCTGTATCCTTAGCTGGTTCCTGCCCTGCTTTGCTTCTGGAAACACTGGCAGAGCCCCAGTGAAGGCTAGCCTGCGGGGGGAGCCCTTTGGTGGAGGTTCTGAAACCACAGCCTCAGCACCAGTCACCTGGGGCTCCAGGAGCATCTGCAGAGGAAGGGGCAGGTGGGGCCTGCTGGGACGTGGACGGGGGGCTGCTCATGCATCGCTTATAGACTCTGGGCTGTCTTTGCCACCACAACTGTCTGGGCAAGTCCCTTCCTCACCCTGGACCTCAGTTTCCCCTCTACAAATGCAGGGCGGTTAGAAGGAGGATCCATGGGGTCCACTCTGGGTGGTTCAGCCCGAGGCAGAGCTTCTTCATCGCAGCCTCCAGCTATGGACGTCTGGAGGGGATCGCTCCTTAGGAAGAGCTTCGCTGGGCACGGCAGGGTGCTGAGCAGTGCCCCAGCCTCCACCCAGGAGATGTCAGGAACATCCCTTCTCCCTGGTGTGACACCACAAAGGCCTCCAGACGCTGCCACATGTCTGCTGGGAGCAGCAGACATCCCCAGCATCCCCAAATGCTCCTGGTCTTGCCTTAGGGCTCCCTGGACCCCGGATCTATGTGCAAACCCTGTGCATTGTATGCACTCTGGAGAGAAGAGGTGGTATGACCGCAGCAATGCAGCCGGGTGTGACCTCTGGAGTCTTTACAAAGAGAAGTCGATGGATAGCACTTGCTTCCTTGTAGGAAGCTGAGCTTTCCCTTGGGGCTTGATCATGTTTCTTGACCCCAGAAGGTCTCTTGGTTTTGCCTCCCCCCACCATCTCTCATTCTCTTTAGAAAAATCTCTTCCGCAAATTACCACTTTATCTGAAGCGCTCCTATCCGGTGTCTAATCCCTGCTGATGGAAGAGGGCTGTTATACGTGCAGTTGCCTGCATTTACTTACATATCAGCGGTGAAAGGAGGGCCTGATTTTTCATCTGGGTGACACAGCTGCACTTGTAAAAGGGCATCTATTAAAAAGGCTGTCGCTTGGTACAAGCTGCCACATCTAATTAGCTTCTCGGGGACTTTTCTTTTACTATTATTATTTGCTCGAGGAACTGTTCATTTGAGCAAGCCGTATTAAGTGACTATTGTCTTGGTCTTTAAGGAATTACCAGCTGAAAAACAACGCCGAGATGGTAGTGCAGTGTGACGATGGCTCTGGCACAGCCTGGCCGTGGACTGGGGCCTGTCACGTTTCTGATCGATAATAAGCTGGTTTCAGGAGTGGCGCACTAGCATTCCGTGTCTGCGGAACCTACAATTAGCGGGCACAGATTGTCCCTCCCTTTGATGACACAACGAGGAGCAGGGAAAGCACACAAAGTGGCGTGCTCTCAGGAATATCTATTAAAGTGGGTAAATTTGGAGCATCTGTGGACTGAAAGGGTGGACCAGAACCCCAGGGGAGTGGGGGGATGGGGCACCTCATCCTCGCAGTGTAACGAGCCCTGTGCCTTCCCCTACCCCCCGATGGTGGCTGAGAGGGGGCTTCTGGTCACTGCAGTGGGGTGTCCTGGAGCCCTTCCAGACCCAACGAATCAGAATGTCTGAGGGTGAGGCCTGCGGAACTCAGTTAAAATTCTGGTGCGTCAGCTTTGTTAAGTGGGATGAGGATAACCCCCACCTTTTTCAAGAGGGCCCTGAGGGTTACATATGTAAGTGCCCAAGACAGGGTCTGGTGCAGGTGGGCACACGCACCTGACTCTGGGCAGAGAATACCTGCCAACACCATAACCACGAGGGCAAGCCAGGGGGGTCCCAGTGGCATGACCGTGCCCCCGGGGGTGCCAGAGACATTTTCAGTTGTCACACCTGAGGTGGGTGCTACAGGCATCTCACGGGAGTCCAGGGATGCTGCCCGCATCCTGCAGTGCACAGGAAGGCCCCAAATGTCAACAGTGTCGAGGGTGAGAACCCCCCCGGGAGGGGAGAACAGATAACAGGAGAGGAAGCAGGGGGAGGCTCCTTGGGCCAGCAGGTGCTTTTTGAGGCCTGGATCTCCCCCTTTCCTGTCCCCTCTCAGCAGTCACGCCCAGCTGGGCCCTGCTGTGTGCCAGGCGCTCTGCCCCATGGCTCCCTAACTCCCATGGAAGCCCTGTGAGGCTGGCATCTGGACTCCACTGGAGAGCTGGGTGCTCGGGGCTCTGGGAGGTGGAAGGTTTGGCGGTCACCCCGAGGTCAAGTGGCTGAGCTGCGGCAACTCTGTCCACTGTCTCCTTTCACCCACTCAGCCATCCTTGCCAGACACAAACTGAGCCCTACTGGGCACACTGGGGCTTGGCATGGGGTCAGGAAGATGAGCAGAAGCTCCCACAGGGGGTCGGGTGTGGAGAGCCACGCGGGCTGGCAGGGGCCCCGAGAGGGCCGGCCCGCAGGAGCCCCCGAGCCTTCTCTGCTCCGCTGTCCGCCTTTCTCTGGGAAGATCCAGCTTCAGCAGTACACCCTGCAGAGCGCTGACCACACTGGTGCTGGGCGTGAGGTTGATAGACGTCTAGGAGTGATGTCACCTAATCTTATTCATGAGGACTGGCTGCTCACACAGTCTGGGAGCGTGCTCGACCCACCCTGAGCCGTCTGTGAACCAGTGGGGGTGAGCCAGGCCCCAGCTCCTACCACCTGTCGCAGGACCTGGGGTGCAGACACATGGCCAGGCCCACAGAGTCCACCCTCCATCCTTCCTGTGATGCAGGGGCCAGGGACCGGTTCCCCCAGGAGGTGGGGATGGAGGCGGGCTGAGGGGCTGGAGGTGAGTGCGCCCCCCTGCGGACAAGTGGGGGGTGGCGGCATCTTGGCTCCTTCCTGCTGGGCCCCAACATGAAGAGGAACCGGGCTGGGCTCTTTCCCCTCCCCCGTCCCGGCCTACTCAGCTCCCCAACCTCTGGGGCTGTCAGCAGAGCCTTAATTAGAGGCCCCCGCAGGGGACACGCACACAGAGCAGCTATAACTTCTCCGCAGCGACGCCTTCGGTGAGTGCCGGAAAGCCTGGGGCGATTTTCATCACCATCCTCGGGTGCCAACGTGCTGCCAGCTGCCTCTGGGGAGAAAACCTGCTGCGTGGGAGGCCTGACACCCGCAGCATCGGGCCTGGTTGCTCCACAAACACCCGGAGGAGCGGGGCGGGGGTGGAGGGGCCCGGGGCTCCGCTGCAGGGCGGGGACGCCAGTCCTCAGGGAACCCATGCCGACTCCACCGCCCCGCCCTCCAGCTCAGGTCAGAAAGGGGCGCTGCAGGTCGGAGGCCCTGGAGAAGCTTTCAGAAGCGTGGACAGGTGCACGCAGTCTGCAGAGTAGGTGATAAAGTTCAAGGACGAACAGAGCTGGAATGAGTCTCGCAGACTGGAAACATAACATTTCAGAGGTAAGTTCATAAAAGGAGTGATCAGACCAATATATCACCACGTCGAGTTAAGTGTGGGGATGAAAATAACCTTTGCTCTGATGTTTATTGAATTGTGGAAGCCACAGCTTCCCAAGAAAGAATCTAAATGTTACAGACGTGTCGGCCTCAGGTGGCCTTGGTCGCGCTGTAACGGATGGCTCTGGGGCCAAACCGAGGGCACCTAGGAAACGCGGGTGATGCAGACTGCCCGTCGTACGCGCCGAGCCCTGGGACCCGGGGCCCGGTAGAGCCAAGGCCGAGGCCCTCCTGAGGTGGAGGCAGCCAGACACCAGCGATCCACTTTCTGAGCACCTACCGTGCAGCCTGGATGGAGTCTGCGGGCTGGAAGACACACCAGGGAGAGCTCGGGCATCCAAGGGAGCCCAGGCCAGGAAGGAAGCCGCATGGGAGATGAGAAGTGACCTTCATTCTCCACTGCCCAACCGGTCGCTCACTCTCATACTTTCTACACTTGCATTCGTGCTCACACAGGCTGGACCTGCACTGTCCAGCGTGGTGGCCCCAAACCCAGTGTGGGTATTGACCCCTGACACGTGGCTGGTCCCAAATGAGATGTGCTGTGGGTGTGAAACACGCACAAAGTAAAGGGTGTAAAATGTCTCAATTTTTATATTAATTACATGTGGAAATGATAATATTTTGAATATACTGGGTTAAATAAAAGTATTAAAATTAATTCCACCTGTTTCTTTTCACGTTTTTAAATGCAGCTACTAGAAAATATTTAATTACAGTTGGGGCTGGCATTTCTCCGGACAGAGAGCTGCAGTCAAATCCTGCCTCAGCCCCTTAGCTGACGTGCGGCCGGGGCGGTCATTTAACGCTCTGTGCCTCAGTTTCCCCTTGTAAAGTGGGGAGAACCCCTTCCGCACTGGATAGAAGTGAGTGATGAATGTGAAGTGTAGAACAGTCAGCACTTGGTTGAAAGTTTGTTATTATTATTAACTCTGGCTGGCCTGGGATGGACATGGGGCCTCATGGGTAGACACAACAGATGAGGCAGGGACAGCGTCAAACCTGTGAGCCCTCTGACAGCACCTGGTACTTCCCAGAGGTGCCCCAGGAGCCGAGAGCTGGGCACTGTTCCCAGGTCCGGGGGGCCGGGGGGTCAGGAGGAAGCCACAGAAGGGTGAGCAGAGGGTGTGAGAGCGAAGGCATTCAGGCAGGAGGGCTGGTGCATTTCTGCTCTGGGAGATGGTTGGCGTGGCAGGACAGGGTGGGATGGGGCGAGGGAAGGAACTGGTGTGGGGGGCAGGGGTGGACGGGGGCCCTGCCGTGAGGTGACCTGCGTTCCAGGCATGGGGGTTGTTTATGCAGAAGTGCAGGATGAGACGTGCACTGACGGGCAGCACCAGACAGCAGTGCATGCTACCTGGTGGGCAGATGGCGCTGCCGGACACGCCAGGGACCAGCCAGCGGAGCGCACGGGGAGGGGCGTGGCCGGGGAGGGGACAGCCGGGCAAGGGCAGGGAGGCTGGATGGACACCAGAGGCGCCGTCCTGGGTAGCGAGCACCCAAGGCAGCTGTGGGAGGAGAGGAAACGGGGGTGGGGGGATGGGATGGGGGGTGATGCTGGGGTTTCCACCCCGAGCTCAGATGCGGGTGCCATTTGCCACGTGAAGAACGGGGGGGCCATGAGTTTGGGCTGGAACACGATGGACTGAAATAACGCTGGTTGGGCTCTCTGAAGATAGACTCTGTCTGGAGATGTGCTGCAGGGGCAGCAGCTGGAGGGCGGGGCTGGCGGAGGGGGGCACTGGGCCACAGCTGTGCAGAGAGGCCTCTGCCGACCCCGGGGCCCGACCTGGCCGGGTGGAGGGGCTGTCTGGGAACAGGCCCGGGGGGGGGGGGCCTCTGTGCCGTCTTAGCACCTCTTTCTGCTGATAAATGCGCAGCCTGTCTCTGAATTCACGCAATTGAATAGCTATGACAGTAAAAGGAGGAAAAGGCCATAGTAGATGCAAAACTTAAATAGTTCTCTAACTAACCAGGTCGTTCTTTTTACCTGAGTTTTTAGTTAAATGGTGCCTTGGAGCCTCGACGGCGCGGACCCCGGTGTGGTGAGAGAGTCAGGACCGATGGGCCACGTCCTTCTTTCCTGGTGCCGAGAAGCAGCGGGAGCTCGGAGCTGAGATCTGTGGGGCTCCCTGCCTGAGCACTGGGCACGGGCCACACCCACCGTCTCACCCTGTCTACACAACCACACCGGGAGCTGGCTCTGGCGCCGGCCCCATTACAGAGGGGCAACCTGGGAGACGAGATGAAAATTTTTGCTCGAGGGCACGTGGAGGCTGGTCAAAGGACCCTGTGAGGTTAGTGCCATTCTCACGTGTTCCTCTGCTTTAAGTGATGCCTGCAAGAAGCCTCAAGCCTGGACGCCTGCAGACCGGGGCCCCCAGAACCTGCTGGGACACTCTGGCCCTCCCCTTCCAAGGACCACAGATGAGGCCCCATCATGCCCTCCAGCAGGTGCCCATAGGTACCTCACGAGTTTGGAGATTGAAGGCCGGTGTAACCGGGAAGCACCCCACCCCTGGGCACCACATAAATGCCGGTGGATAGTGCTGCAATGAAAGTGTGGCCGCAAGGGTAAGGGTGAGGCAGGGCCTGGGAGCGTCGCATAAGGAGGGGTAAAGTCTGCCAACGAATGCAAGCGCTCGCACTCGCGCAAAATTATGCAGAGGCGTGTATTGGTATAAAGAGATTAAGTAAAGTTTTAGGATAAGTTAATTAATCATCTTAAAGGTTTTATAGAAGGAAGAAATTAGGGCAAATCCTGGGCTCTGTTTGCTGAAATAAGCAAAAAAATATATATAAAGTTTTATCTCTAACAATGATTTCTTTCTGCACCAAATGGCCCTAGGTCTGGTTTAAAAATATAGCAGTTTTTATGTCCTAGGATGTTACAGTTCTGCGCATGTCGTTTTATTTTATTGCATGTATTACATCAAGAGTAACACTTACATCTCTGGATGCTCAGTTTTTTGAACCACCCTTCCCTTGCTCTGCTTGTGGGAGCATCTTGAGATGGTCACCTTGTCAGAGGGCCTGGGTGGCCCGGGGAGCAGAGGCAGACTCAGGACAGGACGTGTCCCCGTGCGAGTCCTGACTCCCTTCCACGGGTAGGGCGGAGGAGAGGGCAAGCTGGCGTGGGCCTGGCCCTCGGTTAATAAATAATAATTCTTAAAAATGATCCTTGGATGAACTCTCTGAGTGACCGAGGGTCACCTCTGCCTGTCCCCTGGGCCGCCAGGATCAGCAGAGGGGCTGCTGTCCAGTCTCACCCTCCACCCCAGACACAGTAAATGTCCCTCATTGCCCCTGGCCACAGTCGCAGACCATGGCTCTCAGAGGGGAGGGACCTGCGTCCACAGCCTTCGCAGTGGCCGTGAGCAGCTTCGAGTGGCGCTGAGCCTGGAGCCCTCGGGGGTGGACGTGGCTGGGGCTCTGCCACTGTCCACTGGTCCTGCTGGCAGACTTTGCCTGCTCAGACCATTCGCCTCATCAAATCTGGCTCAGAAGCAAAGAGCTTTAATTATTCCCCCAGGGGAAACTGGCACTCCCCTCCCCACTTCACGCCCTGCAGAGGACAGGCAAAAAATAAGATAAAATAAGATGAAACGCTGCCAATCCGTCAGGCTCCCAGTGAAGACAGACTGCTGACCCCGAGGGGAGCCCGGCGTGCGGCAGTTGGGAGGAGTGAGTGTGGACCGGCCTGGTTCAAATTAATTGGTTCAGCTGTGACCTCTGGTCCCCGGGAAAGGTTGGGAGTGTTTGGCTACACAGAGCAGAAGCAAGTGCACACAAGCTGGCGGTAAACTCGGTGCCAGCTGCGTGGTCCATGAGCAGAGCCTTCTGTGATGTCTGTCTGCTGCTGCCAGGCTGAAGGGACACCTGGGAAACCAGCCACAGAGGCACGAGCCACAGGGGCCTGGGGAGCCACGGGGGAATGTGGGAGCCAGGGGAGGCTGGAGAGACACACCACCAGCAGAGTGCAGGCTCCATCTGGGCTTTGCACGGGTGCCAGGGCCTCGGATCCGCACGGCCCGTTCCTCAGGGGCTCTCACGCACAAGCACCAGCGCCTGTGTAGCTGGGATAAAACATGCACTCGATCACTTCCGGGCGACCACTGTGCCAATCTGGTGACTTAAACAGCTCTTGTGGGGCACTTGGTTTGGGGGATGACATGAGCTCTCCCTCTTGCTCTGGCAGTTTGGGGTCAGGGGCCTCCTCTGACCTGGGGTCAAGGACAGAATGGCTTCTTGCCCCCGCAGATGGTCCCATCCAGGCTGTGGGATGACCGCTTGGGTCTCCTCTGAGTAACGGAGGCCAGGGCCCCTGCTGGCATCTGCTCCTGTACCCGACTCTCCTCAACACCTTCACCTGGACGTACAGTGTGCCCTCAAGGCCAAGAACGAGCACAAGGCCCCCGCCCACATGCAGGCTGGGCCCTGCATCCCTGCCTCCTGTGAGGGTGCCCCATCCAACCGGGATCTCATGCCAGCGCCCTGGATCCTGCCCACCCCGTCCTCCCACTCTTAGTCTCCTCAGTTCAGTTCCTCTTCCTGCCCTGCTGCCTCTCCCACCCCCGGGGGCGCCGTTCACTCATGTCATCTTACTCAGGTCCTCCTGTCTCTCCAGGGCACCCTTGCTCTGACCCCCAGGCCCTGCCGTCTCTGGGTTCCCCTGACCTCACCCCTCGAGCACTGTGCACCGTGCTCCCCCAACCAGTGCCCCTCCCTGGAACCCTCCACCCGGCCCAGGGTCTCAGCACGCGCTGCCCCCTCGCCCTGCACATCCCAGCACCTGCTGGCCACTGGCCAGAGCAGCTGGGCTCCTGTCCTCACGGCCACTTTCTTATTCTTCAGGGCACTCGGGTCCACCCAGCCACCTCGGTCTCCAGTAATCCACAGGGAGGGTGGACAAGACTTCTGAAGGGTCTTCCCCCACCCCCTGCCCCGAGACTGGGAGGCCTGGACCTGATTCTGGAGCTGGTCAGCGTAAGTCACTGTGGAGGGTGTAGATCCAAAGTAGACTATGGCCAAGGACCAGGAAGGCCAGTAGTCTTGCTGTCATCGGTCCCCCTGTTAAGCTGGGCATGGTGGCCTTACCACTATGCAGGGAAGGACCCACACTGGGGATCCGTGGGAAGTATCTGTCACTGTCCACTAGCAGAGCTGGACGTGGACGCAGCAGGGCGAAGGCAGCCACGTGCACCACATCTGTTCACTCAGTCCTAGGCCAGTGGCACTGAGGGGCTCTGGGGACCCTCAGGCGTCAGGTCCAGTCACCAGGGCTAGGGCTCTCCCCAGGGGCACAGGACCGACATCTTAGGTGCCTCCCCGATGGGGTCCCCTTGCAAATCTGTGACCACACAAGAGTGGAAGTGGCTCGGGTCCTGGCCAGATATCTTGCCCCCGGTCCCAGACCAGACCTCCCACTGGCTTCCTCTGTTTCTCCTACAGACACAGTCCCACTGCCACATCACTTCACACCACTGAGACCACTGGGCTGCTGGCATTCATCCTAAGTGCCCAGTCTGACCTCTCAGGTCCATCCCTAGCCCTGCCCGCCCCCCTCACCGCCCCTCGGGCTGCAGCACAGGCTCGCTCTCACCCCATTCCCTGAAACGCTGCTGCCCCCTGGTCGCTGACCCCGGCTCTCTTCTCTCCCACTCCTCAGCTCCTGGAGCGTCCAACCCACACACGCAATCTCCAGGCAGATTCCCAGCGTGTTCCGGCCAGAGCATCTCCCCTGACCTGTCTGGGGGTTCGCCCTTCATTCATGTCCCTTGGAAACCTCCCTTGAACCAAAAAATAGATTTGCTTCCAGCATCTACACAGTGAGCTCCAGTGCCCACTCGCATTCATCACTGAGGACGAGAAATGCAAGGCCAGCCTTACCTTTGTCCCTTGGTAGTATAATTTTTTTCTGACAGAATGCCAAAAGATGACATACTCATTCTTTTTTTTTGTGTGTGTGCGGTACGCGGACCTCTCACTGCCGTGGCCTCTCCCGTTGCGGAGCAGGGGCTCCGGACGCGCAGGCTCAGCGGCCATGGCTCACGGGCCCAGCCGCTCTGCGGCATGTGGGATCTTCCCGGACCGGGGCACGAACCCGTGTCCCCTGCATCGGCAGGCGGACTCTCAACCACTGCGCCACCAGGGAAGCCCCACATACTCATTCTTGAAATAAAGAGAAATGTAACTGCCAGGACTGGTGCTGTTTCTCTGATTTTGTTTGGGAAAGGCTGAGTCCTTCCGACCTTTCTGCTCTGTTTTCTTTCTATCCAGGAAAGCTTTCTTCAATTATGTGTTTGATAATTGCTCCTGATCCAAAGTTATCAGAGTTCTTCCTTAGAAACATTCCTATATTTTGAAAGTTTGGATTTCTATTCTCTGCCCTCCCTACCAAAATCCATTCTCACGTAAGATTCAGCTATTGATAATTGTTGTGTGAATTGTGGGGAAGCATCTCAAGGTTGCCCCTGATTTGATTCTCCTCCATCTCATATCTTCTCCCCCCGGCACCTCGTAGCCCTTAATGCTGCGTTTTTGGGTTTCCCTGTGACCTTTGCTGTCTCCTCTGCCTTTGCATCTCAGCTCATTTTCTCCCCGTGCCTGTCTGCCCTCTGATTTTGAGAATGCCGTGGCATTTGACACCCAGCCAAGGAAGCCAGTTTTCTAGGCTGTTCTGGTTTCATTGGTCATCGTTTTCCCAAAGTCTTCTCTTCTGGAATCTTCAAGAGGATGCCCTTTATTAATTAAAATAACAGTTACAACATGTACGCACAGAACCTGCATGAAACACACACGCACATTTAAATAGCCACCATGAAGCAAGCGTCCACAGAACCACCACGGAGTTTAAGAAACAGAGTTATCGCCAGCCCCTTGCTGCTTCTTCATCTGTCTTCCCCTTGGCCCCGAGGTAACTACCGCCCTGGGCCTTGTGAGCATCTTCCTTTGCCCTGTCTTTAGTCTTACCATCTATGCGTATGTCCTAAACAATATGTAGCTTAATCTCGCTGGCTTTGAAGTTTATATAAATGGAAGCACACAACATGTATTCTTTCAGACTTGCCTTTTTCACCAACACTATGCTGTGAGATTAACTTTCGGGGTTTTTACGGCTGTAGCCCGAGCTCTTAGAGCATCCTTGATATGAATTTACCACATCGTATGCATTCTCTTTATTTTGATGGATAATCGTGTAGTCAGGTGTGGGTCTGGGACACCTGTCCCGTGTTCCAAGCTTAGAGACTTGGGCGTGGAACTGACAAACCATAAGGTACGGCCATGTTCAGATTTCTCCAGCCTATTTTGCAAACCGGTTGCTTTTTAAAACGGTGGGAAATTTTCCTGACTCCTCACCCCTGCCATCATTTGATGCTGTTGGACTTTTGATTTTTGCCAAACTACTAGATGTGTGGTGGCATCTTATTGAGCTTTTTTTTTTTTTTTTTTGCGGTACGTGGGCCTCTCACTGCTGTGGCCTCTCCCGTTGCGGAGCACAGGCTCTGGACGCGCAGGCTCAGCGGCCATGGCTCACGGGGCCCAGCCGCACGTGGGATCCTCCCGGACCGGGGCACGAACCCGTGTCCCCTGCATCGGCAGGCGGACTCTCAACCACTGCGCCACCAGGGAAGCCCCTTCTTGCGCTTTTAATTTGCTTTTTCCTGATTACTAATCAAATCGGACATATTTTCATATTTATAAGGTTTTGGGGTTTTTTTGTGAGATGTCTCTTAAAATCTTCTGCCCAGTCATTCTGTTTGAGGGGAGTTCTTTGTGTTAGGGACTGCTACGTGGTTTGTTAAATATGATGCAAATCTCTTCTCTTAGTTTGTGGCTTATTCTTTTAATTCAACTTGAATTTAATTTGATTCAATAAATAAGAGTCCTTCAATTCTATGAAAACAAATTAATAAATCTTTTCCTTTGGGTTTGTACCTTTTACGTCTTATTTTTAAAATCTTCCCCTTAATGCTTTCCAATAGTATTATAGCTTTGCATTTCCTAAGTCTTAAATCCACGTGGAATTATTTTTTGCATATGGTATGAGACAGGGATTCAATTTCATTTCTTTTCTGCCTGGACACCCAATTTCCCCAGCATGATTTCTTGAAAAGCTCAGTTTTTCCCCTCTCATCTTGAATAACAACTTTGATATTCAGACATGTCTATAAATTTGTAGTTCTGTTTCTGGGATCCATTCTGTTTTCCTGGCATAGTTATCTGTTTGTGACCAATAATCACTCCTCCTAATCTAGCATATAAAAGTCTTGTTAACTGAAAGAACAAGTCCACCTATGCTATTAACTTTCAGGAATGTCAGTGATCTCTGGCCCTTTGCATTTTCATATGTATTTCAGAATTTGTTTATCATATTTCACACCAAAAAATTATCAGGATTTGTATGATTGCGTTCAATCAGTAAATAAGTTTTGGATAATTGACATTTTTCCACATTTAATCTTCCAATCCATGAAAATAGAATGTTATTTATTTATTTAGATTTTCATTAATGGCCTTCAATAAAGTTATCTAATTTTCTCCAAAATGTAGACATCTCTCCATATTTGGTCTTACCTTAATGTGTTTAATACTCCCTCTAGCTTTTGGAACGTATTGGACACTTACGATAGTTGTTTTAATGTTTTACCTGCTGGTTCTAACATCTGTGTGAGGTCTGGGTCAGCCAGCTGATTGGTTTTCTCCATCTCATGGACCATACTTTTCTGCTTCTTTGCATGCCTTACAGTATTTGGTCAAATTCAGTACTCAGTGATGCTTGCATTTCTATAGATATTCTTAGGTTTATGCTGGGACTCAGGTTATGTGGAAACAGTTTCAGGTCTTCCTTTTAAGACATTTTTAAGGCAGAAGCAGAGCACCATTTAATTGAGTGCTAATTATTCCCCACTCCTGAGACAAGTACTGCGTACTCTCCCCAGTGTGTGTGAGTCATGAGGTTTTCCAGTCTGCCTGGTGCAAACAGCTACTCCCAGTTCTCTGTGCATTTGGTGCTGTAGCCTCTGATCCCTTCCGGGGCTTCTTTCCCAGGCTCAGGCAGTTTCCCGTGGCACATGCCCTGACTAATGAGTGTGCAGAGCGGCCGCTCTGCACGTGACCAGGGCTCTCTCCGTGCAGCTCTCTCTTCTCTGGTCATCTGTGCTGTGAGCTCCAGACACCTCGGTCTCCCTCTCAGCTCCAATCCTCCACTGCTAGTCTTCGGGGTTCTCCTGGGTCCCTTTCATGCCTCCAGGCAGTAAGCTGGAGAAATCGGAAGGCTCACTTTGTTTCTCCCTGTCTCAGACATTCCTGTCCCCATCTGATGTCCAGTATCTTGGAAACCATCATTCCGTACACGTGGTCCTCTCTTATGTTGTTTTTCAGGTGAGACCGCTCCTGTGACTCCATCCTGGCGGAAGAGGAAGTCTCTCATCCCCTCTTCACTGCGCTCAGAATCAGTGGCTCTACCCCGTTCCTTCCTTTACTGCCTCTTCACGCTGTCTCTCTTCCAAGACCGGTCTCACCAAAGATTTGTTATTTTCATTAATATTTTTCAAAAGGCCAGCTGTTGACTTTGTTGACCGTCTCTTACTTGTTTCTTTCCTGTTTCATGTATTTATCTTCTTATCTTTATTATTGATTTTTTCATCCTATTATTCTATGTTGGGTGTATTTGGCTAGTTTCTCCCCCTAACTTCTAACAATGGACCCTCAAGTCATTAATTTTCAGCCTTTCTTTTACCTTCATATGGCCTTTTAAGGCCATATTTTTTCTTCTAAGGATCGCTTTAGTTGCATCCCACAATTTTTCCCTCGTAGTATTTTTATTTTCATCAAGTTCTAAACATTTTCCAATTTTCATGGGAATTCCCTGGCAGTCCAGTGATTAGGACTCTGCGCTCTCACTGCTGAGGGCCCAGGCTCAATCCCTGGTCGGGGAACTAAAATCCCACAAGCTGCACGGTGTGGCCAGATGAATAAACAAACAAATAAATAAATGATTTCCAATTTTCATTGGAAAATGATTGCTCCTTGCAGGCGCATCAGCCTCCAGCAACAGAGCCGTGGAGCACGGTCCGCCACAGACAGAGCACAGCGTGCTTGTTCACACATTTCCTCTCTCTTAGATGGCCGTCCATCCTGTGCCCTGGACCTCATCATCCCTCAGAACCACTGCACCCCCAGATCCATAATTCCAGAATCATGGGTTCAGAATCTCCCACTCTGCCCATTACGTCCCATCTGCTCTAACTCTTCTTCTTCCTTAAAGGACCTCTTTCCTCCGGCCGCCTCTGCTCCCTTCCTGTCCCCAGCCTCCCCTGCAACGCCCCACACCACGCTGGATTAATCCTCAGGAAGGAGCTGCACGGAGAGGGGGTGACAGTCCCTGTGGCCTTGCGTCTGGGAGGAAGCCAAGCAGCGCTGGCCAGGCAGGGAGGAGCTGAGGGAACCGCCAGCCAGTGTCCTGCTCATGGCTCTCTGGACCGCATCCAACCAGAAGCTAGGGCATCCTTCGGTGCAGTCCGCGAAACGTCCGCTGCTGGGGCGTAAAGTGGTAGGAGGAGAGCGCAGGGGGTCCTAGGGGGCGAAGACAATAGGCAGCATTGCTCCTGTGAGCCCACTGTTTGCTGCAGCTCTGCCCCCTCGCTGCCCTCCCCTCTCAGGCCACCCCAATGTCTCAGGCTGACTCCCCCAGGCCTCAGAGTGGGCGAGCTCCCTAGAGACTGTCAAAATCAAATAGAATGAAGACCAGACTGGACAGTCCCCCAAACAGACAAAACCATTTACGCTGTGTGAGCAAAACTAAATCTAGCCTATTTCATGAACATAAGCAAAACTTAGGTTATTTCTTGTAAATGCCTCTGATAATCATAAAAGGAACTCAAGTCCTCTCCCTAAAATGGTAGAAGAAGAGTGTCACTTTTAAGCAGCTTCCTGCATCTGGAAGTCCCATTGTGATAACCAATCGTGGGTAAACAACCTCCCCCTTTTCACTCTAGAAGTTACCCTGTAACCCTGGCCTGGGGCTCCAGCTCAGCTGTGGACCTGGTGACTCCCCGCCCACAAACTGCTCTGTGCACAGCAGACTCGTCCTAAATACTAACTGATCTGGTTTTCATTTTCTGTTTCTGGATTTATGACAAGACTTAGCCACCCCTCCCTGGTGGCTGGCTCAGTTCCAGGCCACTTCCCTCCCTCCTTAGAACGCTCCTGTCCGTGGATCTCGTAAATCCTTTCCAGGACCTTGTCTGTCGTCTGTGCCAGGCTTTGCTCCATGGCCTGCATGTTCAGGAAGTCCTGGTGGGACACCTCACCCTCCCTTCTCCACAATCTCTCCTTGGGAAATCTCCTCCAAACCTGCGGCTTTATGGTTACATCTACTCTGGTGACCCTCAAACTTCTCTCTACTGAGGTTGGCTGCAGACCAGGTGCCGCCCAGGAGACAGATGGTTTATTCACGGGGCACTCACTCAGGACTGTCCGCAAGTGCATGGGCTTTACATGGGAAACCAAGAGAATTAACACCTGAGGGAGCCATTACCGCCATGGGCCTGGAGGTGCCAGAAAGGGAAGAGTGACCAGGACACGCAAGAGACAGCCAGTCTTTTGGGGAGGGGGACGTGACCCCCCATGACAAGCAGGGCCGGAGAGAGGAACCAACACCCCAGCCCCCATCGTTTCCACTACCCAGCATCCCATCCGTCAAGCACACCCCAAAGCTGGAGGTGGGGCAGTGTGTCTGGCTGATGCCATCCCCAGAGGCATCCTCCCAGGGCACAGTGGGTGGAGAGGGGTGGAGATAGATCTGGGGGGAGGGGGACAGAACAGAGAACATAGAGCATAGAGGCACCACCCAGGATGGACTGTGGGACTAACTTGCCTGACTCGACTTGGAATTTCACCTCTCATTAGCTATGTGACCTTGGTTAGGTCATTTAACCTCTCTGTGCCTCAGTTTACTCGTCTGTAAGTTAAGAGTAGGTCCCTATAGGGCGGCTGTGACAGTTAAATAAGGTAATGTATGTAAATCACTCAGAAGAGTAGCCGGCACATGGTGGGCATTTAATACATATTCGCTGTAATGAGTTGATTTCTCCATCTGTCAAAGCTGGGCATCTCAAAGGCAGCCTGTCCAAACCCTGCTGAAGTTACTTTCTCCCAGTCCCCGGCCACTTTCAGTTTTCGCCACCCACCCAGTCGGACCGCCATATATTTGATAGGATGACCATCTACTTTATTGTCCAAACTGGAGCATTTCTGAGAGAAAACAGGGACAATTGACAAACATGCCAGGAAAACAGCGTCGAGCGGAGACCCCTGGACAAAGAAGGTCCCGCAGTCACCCTCACCCAGCCCCGCAGCAGCCTCCAGCATGCTGCGTGGACTGTCTTTAAATCTCCCCACCACCTCCTACAAGCTAGAGAAGCTCATTTCATCTTATTAAGTAGCTAGAATTTAATCGATACAATACCTTCATTTGTAAAATAGATAACAATGGAAGAGATGAGTTTCTAATAAAAATAGCTGTCCTCGACCCACCACTCTTTAACCCCTCCCCACCTTGAGCTGACCTCTGAATCCTTTTAGCTGAGTCTTCTAATAATTGCATTCATATTTCAAATAAAATTCTTCTATCACTATTTATAATTTTTGTTTTCAGTTTTATGCATTGTCAATTGACCTCTGACAATAGTAGGTAAGGATTTAGCTCATCACCTCACCTACTCTCCAATCAAGACATCTATATTTAATTCCTGTAACTTCACGTCATGGACTGACGCTTTGTGTCTTTTCCACCAAATATAGAGGACGTTGCCCGACTCCTCACTCTAGAAAATGATGACGCCGACCCCCCTCAGAGCACCTCCCCTTTCTACTGCTAACTTCTGCCAGGGTTAAAGGTAGCACAGTTCACAAGTGGTTGTAGGATTATAATTAAGTCCCTCTGCTTTGCCTCCAGCCTGGTTCTCAAACTTGAAAATCAGTAAACAGTTCTCCCACAGTTATGGCCATTTAAATATCGTCTTCAGGACTTCTGGTGGCGTACTGGTTGAAAATCCGCCTGCCAATGCAGGGGACACAGGTTTGAACCCTGGTCTGGGAAGATCCCACATGCCGTGGAGCAACTAATTCCGTGCGCCACAGCTACTGAGCTCACGTGCCACAACTACCAAAGCCCGCACGCCTAGAGCCCGTGCTCTGCAACGAAGTGTAGCCCCTGCTCGTCACAGCTAGAGAATGCCCGCATGCAGCAACAAAGACCCAACACAGCCAAAAATATAAATTAAGAAATAAATAAATTTATAAAAATAAATAAATACTGTCTTCAGAAATCGCGTGGGGTGGGCACATGGAGAGCGTTTTGTTCTCCCTAGAATTTCTATTTGTCTTTTCTCTGTTACCTTTAACACACCTTCATCACTTTTTATTTTCAAAATCTTCATCCATGAAAGGATTCTGTTGAGTCCCCGCCCGCTTTTTATTCCCAGACACCTGCCTTACAGGGCTTCCCACCTCCCGCTCTGTAAGGACAGCGGCCCTGGATGCCCATGGGGGTTCGATGTCCAGGGACCTGCTCTCTGGCGTGACCCCCTCCCCAAGTTTCCCGTGACCCCTCTGTCTAGCTTGATTCCTTTGTTTCACTGGAGAGCATCCTCAAAAGTACAAGAAAGAGTGTGTGCAGATACATTTTCAAAGGTTTTTACCACTTGAATATTCTAGGAAGTGAAAGTTAATTTAGAATCTGTGTGTTTCAACCATTTCTACCTTCCACTTTCTGATACTGTGAGTGACCACCGCCAAGAGCAGGGACTGACCAATAGCCCAGGGGCCAAACCTAGTCCATCGCCTGTTTTGTGAGTCAGGCTTCCCCAGCACTCCTTCACACCCACTTGTGGGCGTCCTGTGTAGGACGGCTTTTCTCTGCCCCCGTGGAGCTGGGGGTTGTGACCATCTGTACAGCCTGTACGGCCTAAATATTGGCTGCTTGGCCCTGCCACAGAGCAGTACTGTGCAGAGAACTTCCTGGATGATGGCGAGTTCTCTGCACTGTCCAGCATGGAGCCACTGAGCACATGCAATGTGTTCAGGGCCCCAAGGAGCCGAATTTTGATTACTTCTAAACTTAATTATTTTAATTTAAGTCCCACGTCTGGCTAGTGGCTGCCACGCTGGACAGCTCAGGCCCTGGGGAACATCGGGCCGAGATATGGCCAGAGTGGATGCAGCCTGCGAGGCCGCTCCACCAGGAAGCAGGAGCCCGCAAAGGCGGGTGTGAACCCTCGCCACCACCCTGGAGACCCTGCTCGCTGCTCAGCTGAGGGACAGTTCTGTCCTCCTCTCATGCTGGGTGGAGACAAAAGGCAGGAAAGTGGGACGGCTCCCTCTCCCGGCCTCTACTGCTTTAGGGGTGGGGTAGTGGGGTGCAGAGCTGTCTATCTGAAGTTCTGGGAAGAAATTCTGTCCATTGCAGAGTGACCTGCACAGGCCACTTCTTTGACCTCCAATGACCATCTCATCAGATGGACATGCCCTTCTCAGGGTTCCAGGGAGGGTTGGATAAAATGTTGGGTCTACAGCGTCTGACACATAGTAGGTTTAGAATAAACCGGGGGTTCCTAGGCTGCATTCCCCAGTGGTCCAGCCTGGTGAGAGGTTTAGGTTGTTGTAAAATTCAAGTTTTAATAATGACGCTGCAGAAATGGTTTGTAAAGTGAAACTTAACAGGGCGCCTGATAATCTTTGATACCTAAGTGTGTGTAGTGAGTATTCAGTTAAAGGAATATGTCTTTCCCAGCTTCCCTGATTATGAAAGGATAAAGCCCTGTTTCTTTGTGTGGTTTTGTGATATTCCCTAACCACACTTGTTACCAGTGGCCTGGTGTCAGCACGCACACACATCCACACACGTGAACACACATGCACAAACGTGTGCACACACAGCCCACGCCTTCGGGGCTCTGCTGACCGTCCCTCCAGGGAGCCTCTCTTCCCAGGAAACACGTCTGCTTCCTCCCCAGGGTCCCACCACCAGCCACGCTGTGCTGGTCACTCAGCGAGCCCCGCCCACAGTCCCCATTCCCTTTGTCCTTTTCCGTCTCTCGGGACAAGCGCAAAGGTGAGTGACAAGCATTTTTCTTTTCATTTCCAAGAAGTGGTGAAAAATGAATAAACAGGTGGCAAACCTGACAAGGCATCTGTCCCTGGCAGGTTCGTCTGTAATTAAAAATCACCCAATTTGAGTTTCCCCCGGTGCAGCTGCCTGCTCCCTGAAACTTTTAACGGAGTGCCCGCGTGCTAATGAGGGCACCAGCTAATTACTTGCAAAATGATTAAGAAATCATACTGGGACAATTGATGGATCTCGGCAGGGAGCCCGTCAGACGTCTCTCAGGCCTCCCATCCCTCTCCTTGCTGGCTGGCAGCTTCATTCCTAAAGGGTGGTGCTGACATTGCTGGCAGACGGCAGGCTGGGGCTCTGGGCTCAGCCACGAGGCATCGAAGGCCCAGAGACATCAAGTTTACCTCCCCAACCCTGCGGAAACCCATGGGTCCCAGCACCACGGGGATCTGGGGTCCCTCAGCCTGGCAGGACCAGCTCTGCTTATCTTGTTTCCAGCAAGTTCCAGGGCTGCGAGAGGGCCCTGATAATTTGCTTTGCCCCTTGGCCGCTTCTTGGAATGGTGACACCTGCCCCACCGCAGTCTCTTGGCTGCTGTTAAGGGCTGTCAGCAGGGGCTCTTGGCAGTGGGACCGAGGCCATCACCCAGGCCTGTGCTTTGAGCCCGCTAACAGGGCTCAGAGAGAGCACAGCTCTGGGGAAGGCTCTGCCCAGACCTGCCCAGGGATGCCCACCCGGAAACCTGGGCTGCTTCCTGAGCCAGCCAGTGTCGGGGTGGGGTGGCCCGGAGAGGCTCCCAGGAGGGGAGAGGGGGCAGGTGGATTGATGAGGTTGAATTGCGCTGGGGACCCTGCAGAGCTCGCTTTGCTTTGTCCCCGTCAGGGGAGGAAATGAAGGTCTTCCTGCTTCCCGATCTGCACCAGGGCGGGTGGGGTTGGGGGCTTGTCCCCACTCCCCAGCAACACAGCTCAAAGCCACTCTTCTGGGAGTGAGACTTCCTGACACACCCCTGCTTCCAGAAGGAGCACCTTTTTCCCCTGAGCGACCCTGGCACTTGGACTTCCCTGGAGGCGCATCCTCTGCCCTTCAGCCTTTGATGGATGGAGTTAACAGCCACCCCCTGCCACGTGCCAGGAAGGAGGGAATCCTTCACTACCAGCTGCTTCTGCTGTCCTGCGAGGTGACAGGAGCGTCCACTGAGATTCGGGCTCTGGGCCGGCTTGGAAGAGCCTAACGGGTATCAAGCTGCGAGTCAATGACACTCAGCAGAAGGTTTCCTCAGAGACACCCTGGGACAGCGCCAGTAATTCAGGGCAAAATTCAAAGACTGCCGAGGCCGATGTTTATGCACGCGCGCACGCACGCACACACACACACCCACACACACACACATATACTCTCTCTCACACACACACACTCACCTTTCTTTCTAATCAGCATCCTGGCTGACAAGCCCTAACGTGGGCTGACTTAAAAACCGCCCTGTTTGAAGCCATCGCTGCAGTGGGTTTTCTTTGATTTTTGCTTCTAATTATGAAACTGCTCAGCGGGAGGCCTCCAGCTGTCCTGTTCGCCCTTCCCGGCTCTGAAAGGCTGTGGCTGTCACACGCCACCTATGACTGCCATTCCGGAGCCCAGGGAACAGAGGTGGGGGCCCTGGGCCTTCTGGCTGCAGGGAGCCCTCCAGCCAGAAGAAGTAAGATGACACCCCTCACGTCCCTCCTCCTGACCCCTGCTCTGTCTTAGTTCCAGGCCCTTTCCTCCAGGCACAGTTTCCCTGAGGATCCCAGCAGGACACGACAACACAGTCCTGCATCCGGGGAGCTCTGTGGTCTGTTGGAGAAACGCCAGGAATGCAGGAACCGTCCTCCTATATTGATTCAGGAGCTTACAATTTGCAAAATGTGTTACAGCCTTGATTCCACTTCATCTTCACATCATCTCCATCCGCACTGCGTGGACAGGACACGGAGCGCCAGATCCAGAAGGTGCCAGATAATGAGCAAACCTAAGCTTCAGGATCTGGACACAGGATTCTTCCCCCACCGCCTGCCTAGCTGCCAAAGCAAACACCCCACAAGCCCCCCAGATTCAGGCTCCAGAACCTCCTTTGTTTGGGTGGAAAGAAAACGGGACAGTCATCACATCAGTGGGCTGAATAAATGTTTTTCAATGTCTTTCTATATATTTCTACAATTAACATTCTTTTAAAACTGCTTTATTTTGAAATCATTACAGATTCATAGGAAGTTGCAAAGATAGTACAGAGAGGTCCCATGTCCCCTTGACTCAGTTTACTCCAATGGCTGTGTCTTACGCGATTATATACATGGAATAATGAAGACATGAGTACTCCATCAAAAGCAGAAGCTTGATATTGGAAATCAGATGCACGGAGCTCTTCAACATCTAATCAACATCTAATCACACGTGTACCCCTGTGTGACCCCCACTGCGATCAGGATACAGGATGGCTCCAGCATCACAAAGCCTTCCCCCCTGCCGCCCCTAGAGCACACGCGTGCCTATCCCGACCACTGCCCGACCCCTGGCAACCGCTAGTCTGCTTTCCATCTCTATGACTTTGCCATTTCGAGAATGTTATATTCTTCATGTAGTATTTGACCTTTAGAGGTTGGCTTATTTTTACCCAGCATAATGTCACTGGGATCCATCCAAGCTGCTGCGTGCACCAACGGTTTGTGTCCTTTTATACCTGAACAGTGTTCCGTGGAGTGGACGGGCCCAAGTTTGTTTAAACCTTCACTTATAGAGGGTCATTTTGGTTGTTTCCAGTTTGGGGCAATTACAAACAAAGATGCTATAAACAATGATATACAGGTTTCTATATGGACACAAGTTCTCAGTTCTCTGGGATAAATACCCAAGAGTGCAATTGCTGGGTTGTATGGTCAATGTTTGATTAGGTTTTTTTTTTTTTTGCGGTACGCGAGCCTCTCACCGCTGCGGCCTCTCCCGTTGTGGAGCACAGGCTCCGGACGTGCAGGCTCAGCGGCCATGGCTCACGGGCTTAGCCGCTCCGCGGCACGTGGGATCTTCCCGGACCGGGGCACGAACCCGCGTCCCCTGCATCGGCAGGCGGACTCTCAACCACTGCCCCACCAGGGAAGCCCTGATTAGGTTTCTTTAGGAACTGCCGAACGATACTCCAGGATGTCTGTACTGCCTTACATTCCCGCCAGAAGTGTCTGAGATGCAGATTCTCTGCATCCTCACCAGCATTTGGTACTGTGTGTGTACATACATTGTGTATATAATTTTAGCTATCCTTATAGGTGTGTAGTGATTTCTCGTTGTAGCCTTAATTTGCATTTCCCCAACAGCTAGTGATGTTGAACATCTCCTTAAGTGCTTATTCACCATCTGTATACCCTCTTTAGGGAACAGTTTCTTCACATTTTTTTGCCATTTTCTAATTGAATTTTTGGTTTTCTTACTGTTAAATTTTGAGAGCTTCTTATATACTTTAGAAATGAGTCCTTTATTAGATATGTGGTTTTGCTCCAGTCCATAGCTTATCTTTTCATCCCCTTAACAGAGCGGTTTGCAGAGCACAGGTTTTTAATTTTGATGCGGTCCAATTTGTTAATTTTTTCTTTTATGTATCATGCTTTTTGTGTCATGTCTAAGAACTGTTGACCAAACCATAGGTCTGGAAGATTTTCTCCTATGTGCTCTTCAAAACGTCTCATAGTTTTGCACTTTACATTTAAATCTGTGATCCATTTTGATTTGATATTTATGGAAGGTGTGAGGTGTAGGTTGAGGGTTTTTTGTTTGTTTGCTTTTTGCCTGAGGATATTCAAGTACTCCAGCCCGTTGTTGAAGAGACTGTCTTTCCCCCATGGAATTGCTTCTGTGTTTCTGTCAAAAATCAGTTGAGTATACTTGTGAGGGTCTATTTCTGGATTCTCTACTCTGTCCCATTAATCTGTGCGGCCCTTCCTTCTGCCAATACCACACAGCCTTGATTACCTTAGTTGTGCAGTAAGTCTCGAAATCAGGTAGACTGATTCCTCTGGTTCACCCTTCTTTTTCAAAATTGTTTTAGTTATTCTAGTTTATTTGACTTTACATATAAATTTGAGAATGATCTTATTTATATCTACAAAAAAAATCTTCCTGTGATTTTGATAGGAATTGTGTTAAACTTGAATATCAATTTGGGGAAAATTCATGTCTTTAGTATGTTGAATCTTCCAATCCATGAACATGGTATATCTCTCCGTTTACTTAGATCTTTTAAAATTTCCTTCATCAGTATTGTGTGGCTTTCAGCATACAGTTCTTATACATGTTTTATTAGATTTACACCTACTTCACTTTTTTGAGCAATTATAAATGGTTTTGTATTTTTAACATCACTTTCCACATATTCATTGCTAATATTTAGAAATACATTTATTTTTGTATGTTAATCTTGTAGCTTATGACCTTGCTGAACGCACCTATTAGTTCAAGGAGTTTTTCTCCTTCTTCATCATCTTCTCCTTTTTTTTTTTTTTAAGTTAGTAGATTCCTTGGGATTCTGTATTTACACCCCCATGTTGTCTACAAATAGATCCAGTTTTGTTTCTTTCTTTCTGATGCATATGGCCTTCTGTTTCCTTTTCTTTTCTTATCTCTCTGGCTAGACCTCTACTACCATGTTGACCAGCAGTGGTGAGAGTGGACATCCTCATCTTGTTCCCGATATCAGGGGGATAGTACACATTCTTTCACCATTAATTATGATGCTGGCTGATGTAGATGTTAGATGTAGATTTTTTTTTTTTGTAGAGGTCCTTTATCAAATTGAGGAGGTTCCCTCTACTCCCAGCTTTCTAAGAATTTTTATCATAACTGAGTGTTGACTTTTGTTAAAATGAAAACTCAGGTTCCTTCCAAGGAGGGCACAGCATCTGTTGGGAAGGCAAATGAAGGACCTGCCTTAGGGTCAGAGAAGGAGGCCTTGAAGACACCTGGGCTTGGATCTGAGGGAGGGGGAGGGTGTGGCCAGAAGGGAGCAGGGGGGGCAGCGATTGATGAGGGTCCTCAGGGTCTTGAAGGGCCCTGGGATGGGCGAGAGTGCAGGGCATGAAGGGGACAGGAGGGTGGCCAGCAAGGGAGAGTGTGGAGGGAAGGGAGTTCGACAGGCAGGTGAAGCCAAAGTACCTGCATCAGAGGTCACAGTAAGGGGTCCAGCTTTATCCCA
The DNA here is from genome assembly GCF_005190385.1 of Monodon monoceros. Classification (NCBI taxonomy): domain Eukaryota; kingdom Metazoa; phylum Chordata; class Mammalia; order Artiodactyla; family Monodontidae; genus Monodon; species Monodon monoceros. Next base: position 494,661 of record NW_021703770.1, read on the forward strand.
GGGACAGTGGGGGAGAGGGAACAGAGTAGTATAGTAGGATCAGTTCACAGGCCACTGCAGTTTCCAAGGTCAAAGGCAAAGGTGACTCAGGCTGTGGAGGGGAACAACGGGGAGAAGTGTGAGTGTAAAACCATTTAGGGTGTAAACTCCACAGTCTGTGATGGTTGGATGTCAGGGTGACAGTTGGGGAGGTGTCATGAGCCTGATCTTTTTGATCAGTGCCCTGTTTCCCAGGAAGGCAACTTTTTAGCCCAAGAGATTGCAACAAAGAGCCTCTATGGACACAATAACTTTCTCATTCACAGCACTTTACAGCCTAGAGGGCTTTGAAGCTTCATCACCTCTGGTCATCCTGTTCGTGCTCTTCAGGGTGCCCACAGCCAGCCCCTGCCACTGCTCACCCCAGCCCCCGATCTTGTTTGCTGGTGCTGCTCAGGGTTCCCTGGACCAGTCCCACTGGGTCAGCCCCCTGTGCCTTTTCCCACACTGTCCCACACCCTGACCTGGCCTCCCTCTGCTCTCCGTGTGTCTAACCTTGGGGCTGGGCTCAGCTTTGGACGCCCAGCAAACCCACTCTGGATTAGTCTTGTTTCTTCCTATCAGAGAAGCACAACACTTCAGTTACACAAGGCATCCGTCATTTCATGCTCATTGTAGGATAGATTCCTGTTTGCTGTTGCTTTCATGCTGGTCTTCACAGTGGGGCTGACGTTCCCAGGAGGTAAGAACTGTCACATTCCTTTCTGGTCCCCCCCACAGACCCCACTAAGCTGCTACGCCGGGTGAATGCGTTTTTGCTAAACTGGATCTTATGGAATTGCAGGGTGTGGGTCTGTGGAGCGTCAGGCTCAGGAGAAGCGGAGGAAAGATGGTGAGCTGAACCTGTGTTGGTGGAGAAGGTGGGTGGGCTCCCTGAAGCCCAGAGAGGCATATTAAGGAAAGGGTGGAAAGTGTGGGAACCAACAAAGTCAGAACCTGCATGAAGATGGTGGCGGCCGGGCATCAGCGGGATCCAGGTGTGGTAATCAGAGGGAAGCTGGTGTGGAGGTGGTTACCTGGGTGTTGGGAGGCTGAGGCGGCCGACAGAAGGAGGGAGGTGAGCTGACTCAGATGCAATAGCTACAGAGGCAGTGTGTTCCCTAGGCTGGTGGAGCTCAGAAGAGCTCAGAGGAGTGCCTGTGGGCTGGTGTTGGAATCTCCTGGGGCAGAGCTGGTGCAGGGCCTCCAAGCAGCCAGGGCTCAGACCCTGGCTCTGCCAGTGCCTCTGTGGGTGGTTGACTGTGCTGGTGTGATGCTCACAGGCCCAGCAAAGAGCTCTGGAATCCCTTCTTCCCACTGTGCCTTCCAGTCTACCACTGGCAGAAATGAAGAGCAGTCAGATGCCCAGGGGGCTGGGGACTCTGCTTGCCGATCCCAGCCCCAGGCCCACAGAGCAGAGTAGGGAAGGATGGGCTTGGGGCCAAGAGACACAGGGAAATCAGTTCTGCATTGACAGGAAGGGAACTGGGGATAGTTGATAGCTCATCCTTTTTTTTTTTTTTTTTTGCGGTGAGTTAAAAACAAACACCCACATCCACCCACCCAAATGAACATTTCCTCACTTTTGCTCCAGATATTTAAAATATGAAGGAAATGAACAATTCTGATCAGGCGGAAGTCTCCTTCACTGTCCTCAAGCCCAGAGAAAAATTCCTCTCTCAGCTGTGAGGATGAACTGCCAGCATTTGTCTTTATATTAATGCTGTGATGTATGTATCAATGAAGAATGCACGCTATCGCCTTGGGGTTTTTAAAAAATCACATAAGAATGAATTATAAATCAAGATTTACTATGAAGCTGTAATCATTAACATTCTATCCTGCTGTATATATTCTGAAACTTATTTTTCGTTCAAAATATCCCTTTGAAATCTAGCCACATCATTCATTACATATCTAGTTCAATAACACCTTGTAGCTGTATCCGAATGTATTCAAATGGACCCTTGATATTTGGATTTATGCTTGACCTTCCCTGCTCTGAGCAACACCACAGTGAAAATTCCATACGTTTATCTCAGCACACTTCTCCTTCAGATTTCCCTAAGATTCTATATTCCTCTAAGTAGATTTGATGAGTCAGATGTTTGAACATCTACATTTTCATTTGCTTACGTTTATTTTTAACAAACGGTAACATTCACACTTTGTGTCCAATTGAACAGGTTTTGAAAAATCCTCACCACTTTTAGTATCCTCACCACCCTCGAAATTCCCTGCTTCTGCCTCTCTGTGCTCAAACACTTGCCCCACACCCACCTCTCAGCAGCCACCATCTTCTCCATCCATTTACATTTGCTTTTTTCTAGAATGCAATATAAATGGAATCACAGAGTAGGTGGCATTTGGGGTTTGGCTTTCTTCACTAGCATCATGCCTTTGGGACTCACCCATGCTCTCATGTGCATCCAGCTCATTCCTGCGTGGCGCTGAGGAGTACTCTGCAGCTTGGAGGGACCCAGCATGTTTATGCCTCCACCTGATGGAGGATGTTTGGGGGCTTCCAGATTTTGATGATTGCAATAAACATTCATGTACAGGTTTAGTGGAAATATAGGTTTTTGTTTCTCTTGGGAAAAGACCTAGGAGCGGGATAGCTGGGTCATACTATAAGTGCACACTTGACTTCTTAGGAAAATACCAAACTGTGTTTCCAAAGTTGCTGCTGTACCATTTGCATTCCCACCAGTGATGAATGAGGGTTCCAGGTGCTCTGTGTCCTTGTCAGGACTTGGTATTGTCAGATAAATATGTATGCACACACATATTTTAATAGGTATGTATTGTTAACTTATGGTAATTTTAATTTGCATATCTCTGTCGGTGAATGATATTCAGTGTATTTTCATCTGCTTATTTGTCACCAGTATATTTTCTTAGCTAAAATGTCTGTTTAGATCTCTTGCCCATTTTTATTGGTTTATTAGTTTTCTTACTATTAAATTGTGACAGTTCTTTATATATCCTGGATACAAGTTCCTTGTCAGAAGTGAAGATTTGCAAATACTTTCTTTCAGATGCAAATATATCTCTCATGGAAATATATTTTCATTCTCTTAATAGTCTTTCACAGAGCAAAAATTTTAGCTTTGATAAAATCCAACTTAATGTTTTTCTTTTCTGTTTTATGCTTTTTGGTGTCATGTCAAAGAAAACTTTGCCAAGTTAAGGGGTTGGCAAACTATTTCTGAAAAGGGATAGATAATGAATGTTACAGTCTTTGTGGACACATGATCTTTATCTCAATCACATATACTTGGTTTGGGGGGGGGTTGGTGTGTGGGTTTGTTTTTACAAGCAATTAAAAATGCAAAGCCATTCCTAGCTCAAGGGCTATATAAAACTGTCCTTGGACTGGGTTAGGCTTATGGACCATGGTTGACTCCTAGACTAACCCAAGGTCACAAAGATTTTCTCCTATATTTTCTTCTAGAAGTTTTGTATGTTTACATTTCACTTTCATGTCTGTGATCCATTTTGAGTTAATTTTTGTGTAACGTGAAGTAAGGGTCAAGATTCAGTTTGTGCACATCGATGTCCATTGTTTCAACACCATTTGTAGAAATTCTCCATTGCAAAGGCAAATGCTTTTGCACATAGTAAAACCCAACTTGACTATATTTGTATGGGTCAATTTCTGGACTCTCTATTCTGCTCCATTGTTCAATCCTCTTAAGAGGTTGTTTTCAGTATTTTATACAGTTTTAGCAGAAAAGCTGGTAATAATTACTGAGCCCATCATTACTGGAAGCAAATGTCTCTGAGTTTACTTATTTTAACCATAGTGGTCCATCACATGTGGTCATTTTCACTGTCACAAACACTAAACAGCCAAGTTCACAGCCTCCTGTGCACATACCTGAGGGACATCTCGACCCCTGGTGCTCAGTGGGCATTGCCACCCCTGCCATCACCCACTTTGTGTTTTCACAGTGCTTGGAATCACAGTAATGGCATTGAGGGGTTAGTGGTTAGGGGTGCTAGACACCCTACAATCTGTGGGTCAGCATGGACATGAAGAATTGCTTTGCATCTCACACAACTTTCAAATGTCCCATCTGAGCATTCATGTAGGGGAATCTGTTTACCCAATTTAATATTTGAATAAAAATATGTTTGCATGGATGGAATTTAAACTGAACATGCATGCTGAATTTTCCAGGAATGTAACTACCTTGTAAATAGAGCTTAGATTGAAGTGTGTTTTATTCAGAACTTTACCAGGAGTCCTTCACCATTTCAGGTGATCATGTCACCGATGGTCTTTGAACAGTGCTACCATATTGGAGGGTTTTTAAATATCACCCCCTATGGATCGTGCAGCATATCATCCTCTCTTCTAGGCACCCACACAATGCAGCTCTACTAGTCTGTACTTACATCACTGTTGACAGCGATCATACACACACATGCATGCCAGTGTTTTTACTTAGTCTTATTTCAGAATGTTGTATGCAAAGTGTAGACAATATTCAGCTAAATATTTCAAATACAAACTTACTCATTCTAAGAAAATAAAAGCATTGACACCTTCATTGAGTCTTTCACTTCGCTGTGCCTGAGCATGAATATATGGAGTTACATACTGTTCTACTATAAATTCCTCTCCTTTTATTTCTACTTCATATTATAGATAGGGCATTATATTGATTTTTTAAAAATAATATGTGCTGGTTAGGTTATAGTGCCTATGATTTTCATGTCAGGATAGTAAGGGGGTGTTATACAGTGTTTGTAATAAGAAGGGCTTGCTGGGTCTGGAGGAATAGAAGTGGAATTGCCGGGAGAGAGGGGACGCCCACATTTTCACCCTCGCTAGTTTTGCCGAGCCGCTGTCCACGGTGCTGAAACAATGGCTTCCTGCCTCGCAGCAAGCGGCCTCCTCCCCAGGGTCCGCATCCTCATCAGCCCTCGCACCGCTGATTTGCTTTTGTAATGTGTGCAGTGGTATCTGTCATTTAATTTACATTCCCTAGTGCTACTGAGTTTATACATCTTTCCCTCCTGTTGACTAGCTGGGAATCCTCCTTGGTGACTTGAAGTTCACATCCATCGTCCATTTTTTTGTTGTATATTTAACTTTATTCCTAATTGATCGCTACAGGTTATTTACAAATCTGGACGCTAGTGCTTTTTCTATGTCCTGTGAGTTGTTCCATGCCTGCTGTCACATTTCTTTTCATTATGTTGTTTATTTGCTTATTTATTTATTTGGAACCAAAGTTTTTCATTTGTTGTAGTTACTTTCATCAATCTTTGCTTTAGGTGTTACTTTCTTTGGGTCTTGTCTAAGAAATTATTTCTTATTCTTAGGTCATAATGAAAATATCCTATAATTCTTTTAAGAAGTTTTAGGGATTTTAAAAAATTCTCATTTCTGTCTTTAATCATGTGGAATTCATTATATTGAATAGAGTAAGGGAGGGAATCTAATTATTTTCTTTTCTGATGAAAAGTTCCTATATTAAGCCACCCGCCCATTCTTCACCGATTTGTAACACAACCTCTGTAATTCATTAAATTCCCATATATACATCATCCTGTTTCAGGGCTATTCTGTAGGGCTTTTTTGTTGCTGTTCTACTGATCCATTTGTGATATTTGTAATTTGCTGCACCAGTATAGTCCAGTTTTATTTTCTATGTTTTCATAATACTTCTTGACTTCTGGTATTCAAGCCCCCCATCCATAAACTTACTTGCTTCAAAATTATTCTTGGACTTTTATTCCCTCACATGAATTTTGGAATTGGTTTGTCAATTTTCACTAACAATACTATTGGGATTTTGATTGAGATACCATTGGATTTATTAATTAATTTGGAGAGAATTGTAATTTTTATGATATTAAGTCTACCCATCCATGAAAATCTCTTTATTTATTCAGCTCTTTTATTATGTCCTTCAATAAACTTTGTAATTTCTTCATAAAAATTCTTGTGCATCTTTTATTACATTTATTCCTAAGTAACATAGTTTTTGTCATTATTGTGAACGGGATTTTTTGCTCTATCACATTTCTTTGCTATTTTATGGCACATGGGAATGCTATGGGTTTTTCAAATGTTGGTTCTAGGACTTCCCTGGTGGTGCAGTGTTTAAGAATCCGCCTGCCAATGCAGGGGACATAGGTTCAAGCCCTAGTCTGGGAAGATCCCACATGCTGAGGAGCAACTAAGCCCGTGCGCTACAACTACTGAGCCTGCACTCTAGAGCCCGCGAGCCACAACTACTGAGCCCGCGTGCCACAACTACTGAAGCGCATGTGCCCTAGAGCCCCTGCTCTGCAACAAGAGAAGACACTGCAACGAAGAGCAGTCCCTGCTCACCGAAACTAGAGAAAGCCCGTGCACAGCAACAAAGACCCAATGCGGCCGCCAATTTTTTTTTTAAAAGTTGGTTCTACATTCAGCTACTCTGTTTTTACATGTTGATCACTGTATCCAGGAACTCTGAGGATGTCTCTTCTAAGCTTTAATCAGTTGTCCAGATTCCTGGACAATTGTGTAATTTGCAAATAACCACAATTTTATCTCCTTCCATTGTCTATCTAATTTTTTTTTTTAACAGCACAGATTACAGCATCCAGGGAAATGCTGAATAGCAACACTGATTGCCAACAGTCATGCCTTATCCTTGGCTTAAATGGAAATGCTTCTCCAGTTCAACCATCTTAAATTGAATTTCACATGATATTAATATTGCTATAATGGTTTTGCTATAATTAGTATTCTATTCTTTTATTTTAGCTTTCTTATATGTATACATTCATACAAATTCCATTTATATTCCAATCTTATAATCTGTTTTTGAATACATTTGCATTTATTATAATTGATTACTATAATATTGTACTTACTTCTATCACCTTATTTTGATTTTACTATTCTTTGTTTTCCTTTTTTTTTTCATCCTTTTTTTGCTGTCTGTTGGATTGACATCTTTCTCTTTTATGTCTCAGCAGGCTTGGTAATGATTAATTATATTTCAAACATTTTACTGAGTGCTTAAAGTTATAAACACAGAATTAAATTTAAAAATTCCAGAAATTACAGCGACATTCAGAATATCCATCTTCCTTTTGTGCATGACGAAGACCTTCCCATGCTTGAAGCATTGAACTCATCTTCTCTTTAATTATTCTGTAAGGATTTATTTTGGCTCATTTTTGTAAGCATAGAAAGTTAGTGGGATTTTTTTTAATATGGTTAGTACTAAATTATATCTACAAACATATGTTATCAATCAATGCACACTTTTTGTTTCCTGAATTTTAACTCTTTTCCCCTGGGTTTTTTCTCCTTGCTGAATGACATCATTTGTTAGTTCTTTCAGTGAGGGCTGGGATCAGGAATCTCTCTCAATCCTTGTATATCTGAAAAATCTTGATTTTTGTCCCTCTTGGATGGTAGTCTGGCTGGGTATAGAATTCTAGCTTGAACATTATTTTTCCTCAGCAGTTTGAATGAATTACTATGTTGTTCCAGGAATCCCTTCTGGTTGATCATAAATATGCCTTCACCTCTTCTCTCTCCTAGCCTTTAAGGTTTTTTCTTTGACATTTTGTGATTTCATTAAAATATGTCTTGTTGTGGGTTTGTTTGCATTTATCCTGCTTGGAATAAATTGTACTTCTCTTAGCTGAAAACTTTTATCTTTCTCTGTTCTAGAATATTCATAGCCATGATCTCTGAGAATATTTCTTCTCCAATTCACTGTGTCTCCTTCTGAAACTCATATTAGACTGTGTTGGACCTCCTCGCTCCATCTTCCAAGCCTCAACCTCTTTCTTATATAGTATGCATCTCTTTAAAATGATCTCTTTGTTTTAAGCTTTACTATATATTTATAACTGGGGGAGGGCTTGCATTTTCATCAATGTCTTACATGTTGGAAATGGGAGTGGAAGTTCCCATTTCAGTTCAGACTGACATATTGAATCTTGATTCTCTCTTTGTGCTTTGAATCCCACGACCAGGTTTTCTCCATTATTTTTAGGCTACTGATGTGTTGGTCCCAAGAGGTAAAACCATTGACATCCCATCTCCTATTTTCTGGAGAGCTGTTTATTCCTACTACTCTATCTCATGTTCTAGGAGTACTGGTGCTGCTACTACTAGCAGCGGTAGTAATAGTAACAGGAGTGGTTGTGGCAGTCACTGCAGGTCCTCAATTGACATTGGTTCCATAAGTGGGCACCTGTCCATCACTGTACAGAGCACTTCCTATACAGCATCTCATTTCATTCTGCCAGTGACCTATGGGATGGCATGGCTATTTATCGTCTTTTGAGAAGGAGAAACTGAACACAGAGAGGCTAGGAGAGTGGCTAAGGTCACAGAGACAGCAAGTGGCCGAGTTGGGATTTGAAGTCACAGCCTCAGACCCCATGAATGAAGTACTTGACCATGATGGCTCTGAAGTGTCTCCAGAAAGAAACAGAAAGCAAGAAAACCAGGCATCTAGACTCTGAATATATTAACTGAATGTCTCTTTTTCATATGCTGGTCATTGATAGGATCCTGCCTTTGAGAGGTTCTCATTCTAAGAAGAAACTGTTATGGGAGCGTAATTAGAGCACATCAAAACAGCAGTGAGAGCTTCTGAAGCCCGTGGTCCTTGAGCTGAGTCATAAAGATGAGGGGAATTATCCAGGCAGAGGGAGAAAAGTGTGGGATCTAGGCAGAAGGCTCAGCACTGCGGAGGCTGACCGGGAAGCAGCATCTACTGGGTATGAGTCACTGCAAAGAGCTGGTGCTGCAGGAGGACAGAATGAGGCACCGCAGCTGCGGACAAGGCTGGGCATGTGGGCAGGAAGGGCCTTTTCTTGCCACATCAAGGACAGAATCCTTGGACAAACAGACACTGTAGTGGGAGACAAAGGGAGGGTGTCAGGTGTGCAGAGAGACCCTCACACCTAGCCAACAATCAGAGGAGTCATTTTTGCAGAGGTCTGGATCATTGAATGTCCTGAAAACAAGGATTTCAGGTGAGAAAGGACCGTTTCTATTCCATGCAAACCTTGCGCATGTTTGAATTTTCTCATTTCAGTAACTGGTGTATGGAAACCCCTGAACTGAAGGAAGAGGCACCAGTTCTGAGGCAGAAGCCCTGCACTGTCTGCAGGGCCTCCTGGGGACTCCGGCGGCCTCTTTCATTTCTCAGCCACATCCCAATTCACAGGCAGGGAAAATGGACCGTTGGTAGTAGCAGCTCTTCCAATGTGATGAGGAACAAAATGAATGAGGGACCTAATTTGAAGAAAGATGTGGCTGTGATTTAATTTAAGCCACCAGGTTAATACATTTTTTCCCCTAATTTCAGCCTTGGGTGCACCGCATTCATTGGCACTGGCCGCATGGTTCTCGGTCCCTGTTCTCAAGTCACTTTCGCACATAAAGCTGTTTATTCTTAACTAGATTTAAGGCTGCAGGAGGCTGGGCTGTGCCCTTTCTTTCCACAGTTTCCAGAGTGGGGGCTGCATCTCGCCATCAGATTAGGGGCTGCTTGGGACAGACAATACTCACCCACTTACTTCGCAGATCTTCAGCGGATACCTGCTCTTTGCCGGGCACGGACAGGGCTGGGGATTCAGAGCCCTGATGCCAACGTGGGCTCGCCTTTGTGCGGAGGGGCTATAATGGGTCATGGGCACCACCAGCAGTGGCCAGAGAGGGATGGGTTCAGTGGAAACTCTGGGGAGGGTCTTGAGGGCTGGTAAGGCTGGGACTCTGGGGAGGGCTCTGGGCAGAAGCAGCAACTCAAAGAGAAAGGCAGTGAGTGACTCACTCCACAGCATGAGCTGGCCAGTCAAAAGGTGAGGCCGAGGGGCCAGCTGGGCTACGGTCCTCAGCAAAGGGGACTGGCCTTCATTCAGGAGGAGACGGAGACCACAGGGCATTAATCTTGAGACTCACAGGCAGATGTCGGTGTCTGAGAGCAGAACTCCCCCACATGTAACGTGCAGATTCCTGTTCTGCAGGTGTGGGCGAGGCCTGAGTCTGCATTTCTACCAAGCTCCCTACCCAGGTGTTGCTGAGGAGAGCTCTGTGAGTGGCAGCGTGGATGCAGCCATTTTGAAGGGAGAGGACGGCCTGAAGGCAGCAGGGCCAGCAAGGAGCTGGCCTCAAGCCCTGTTGGGATGGAGGCCAGTCCCCCTCATCCTGTTCACCCCTGGAACTTCCAGAGCGGGGAACTAGGTGCTCTATTTCCTCCCTCCCCCTGCTGCTTCCTTGTGTTTGCACATTTGTTTGTTCTTACCTTCGTTCAAAGGAAACATGGAGAAGGAAGTACACTGTTGGGGAGCTGCATGTCCAACGTGGGTGACCATCTGGCCGGCAGAGCGGAGCAAGACCCACAGGTCCTCCTCCTCCAAGAAGCCTGCCCTGACTGCTCAGCCCCGCCAGCACACCCTTCTCTCAGGAGTGACTATGCTTCATGTGCAGGGGTCACACATGTTTCCCACTAAGTCCTAAAGCCTCTGTCAACAGAAAGCATTTTCTTCCTTTGTTTCTCCCACAGGGGGCAACTCAGGGCTGGGTCCCCAGTGGAAACTTGAACATGACCTTCTGATTTGGGAAGCAGGTCAGGAGAAGTGGTCAGACCTGTCCCAGACGCTGAAGTCCCTGTTAGATGTGTGGCGAGAGCCTGGGCCATAGCAGGCTAGTGACACCCAGGAGATGAGGGCTCCCCTCCATCCCCCAGCCCAGTCCCCCCAGGGAGGGAGTTGGTTACAGAGTGAGGTGGGAGCAGCAGAATGAGGGTGGGGGCAGCAGCTGCTCTGGGGTCTAGAGGAGGCAATTTCACATCTCTGTGCCTTTAAACTGAACCACAAAGGCTAGATTCCCAGGGAGGGGCCCCTGGAAGAGGGAAGGAGGCCACCTCGCTCCGGGGAGCCATTCTCACTGCTTAACGAACGATGCACAACTCAGTAATGAAGAGAGAATCTACCAGACCCAATACGATCTGAAATTAAAGAAAAACGGAATGTATTAAAAATGCATTGCAGCGTTAATGGAGGATGTCAACTTGACAGCCCGAGCGGCATGCATCATGCCCGGATCCGGGACAGCAGCCCTGGGCTGGCAGCTCCTCCTCGGCCTCCCTGCCGGCCCCAGGGCTCCAAACCACAGGAGGAAACTGGGGCTGGGGCCGACGCACCCGAGGAGATACCAGCGTCTGCTGCTCCCCCACCCCTAGGTCCTCCCGATTCCTGGGGAGCCGCCCATCACCCTCCCAGGAGTGGCCCCCAGGCTGCCAGACAACTCGCTCCTGCTCTGTCCTCAGGCACCTTCTCTGTGCCCACACACCCTTTCCTCGGGAGCCAGGTTCTCTCCTTCCCGCTTCCTGACCCCTCCAGGCAGCTGAGACTCATTTCTTAAGGGCCTCTGTTGACCCCCATTTGAATTTCCTGGGAGGAAATTCAGGGTTTGTAGGAGAAATGTTAGACCCTGGATGGACGCAGGGAGTACGGGGGTGGCTCTGTTCTGTGTTTTGTGGTCAGGTCAGCTGGCAGAATGACCCCCCGGGCACAAAAGAGGGGCCACTCTGCAGCCTGACACTGTGACACGTGGCCTCTCAGAGGGCAGTGCTGCGCGGTGGCCAACAGCGCTGGCGCCGGGCTGAGCGCCAGCCGAGCCACCTCCTAACCGTGTGGCCTTGGAGGTGACACTTACCTGGCTAGGCCAGGGGTCCTCAGTTTTGAAAGGGAGCCGAAGAAAGTGACTGCTGGGGTGGAGATTACAGACTCGGGTGTGTCCTCTCCGTGGCACCGAGCCAGGAATGAAGGAATGGGTGTCCTGGGGGGAGGGGGGGCACGCTGGGGAACATCGTGGACACTCGGTAGGGAGGACAGGGCAGGCCAGGCACCCATACAGGGAGCGCAGCGGGAACAGCCGGAGCTTCCTCAGAGGCTCTGGAGCTGAGCTCACAGAGGCTGAAGGGGAGGTTGCGGGAGGGGTGAGAGATGGAGGCTGCCTCTGGGTACAGGCCGAGGCTCTGGCCTCCCAGGGTGCGGTGCCAGCCCGCAGGGTGGGTGGCTGTGTGGTGGGGACACAGCTCTTCTTCTTGGAGGGGATTGGAGGGGCCCGTGCAGGTGCTGCTTTCCTTTGCAGAACTGAGACATTTTTTTTTTTTCTATTTTCACTTCTGGCCAATTAGTGTATCTCAGGCTGGTAAAAACAAGAAGCACCAGAGAAAACAACTGAGAGAGAGCGCGGAAGGCCCCAGGCGCCTGCTCTGGGGCGAGCAGGCATTCTGCCAATCATGGTTCTTACACTCTCTTCTGGGCTTTTTACCTTGTTCGCCCCATTTGGCTGTAATAATAGTGATCACCAGCCTCCCTCCTGGCCCAGCCGGCGGGTTCCTGTCCGCCAGGACCCGGCACCAGCCCTGGGAGCTGGGACCTGGGAGCAGAGTGGGCCTGGTGTCTCGCTCTGCTGTTCCTTCCGACAAATCCATTCACCGCCGGGCTTCCTGTGAGGCGCGGGCGGCTCCGGAGCTGGGCCAGACGTGGGACATCCAGGCGGGGACACGAGGGGACCCATGGAAGCAAGGAGACCCCCCCGGGCCACGGGCAGGGAAGGGCGGGAATCTTTGGGACCCCACCTTCCAGCCTTGACTGCAGTGACTGCATTTAAGCCTATCTTACAGGCTGGGGACGAGAGGAACTGGAGGTAGAGGGCTGACCGCTGAGCAAAGTGCCCCCTGAGGCAGAGGCTGGTGGCCTGTGCTGGGCAAGTCGCTTCTGCTCCCCGGGCCTCAGTTTCTGCAGTGACTAAATAGGGACGATCAAAAGATTGGAGAAATGACACCATGGGGTGTTCAGGGAGTGTCTTGTTTGAAGGAAGGTTTTAGGACTCGCCACCTCCGCTGTTTGGAGAAGGGATGGAGAGGGGCAGCCTCCCCAGGGACGGGGAGAGCCAGGGTGGGGGTAGTGTAGAGGGCTGTGTTGGGGGACCGTGGGAGTGGCACCAGCATTCCTGGGAACAGGGGCTATCCCTGGGGCCCATGGGTTCTACCCACGATCCTATGAGGGACGCTGACCAGCCCAGCCTGGACGCAGGCGCACGGCACAGAGCGAGGCCCAGCCTTGCCTCTGCCTCCAGGCTCCCACCTCTGTGCACGGCTTCCTCTGCCCGGAGCTTCTCCGCTCCTCCCTGGACATCTGGCTGGGGCAGCAGGTGTGGCCTGGGCCCCCATGCCCGGTCTGTTCCTTGCTGGCGGTCTGGCAGTGGGTGTGTCAGTAACCTCCCTAAGGACACTCCGCTCATGTGCACGTAGGTGTGTGACAGCCACCACCCCACAGCGGGCTGAGCCCCAGGCCACGTCGCATGCCTGCACGGGGTGGCCGTCCCATAAACGGGCCCCACTGGCATCCTGTAGACGGCTGCCTCGCTCAGCCACGCGAGCCACAGCCCAGCCCGAGGGTGACCGGGCCTTCTTACAGCCGAGCCTGTCTGCCTGGCCTTGGCCTGCTCTATGCGGCCCTGCGGCAGTTCTCGTATCCCAGGCCTGGCTTGCGGGAGTGCTGTGAACTCATACAGGAGACTTCAGGGAGTCTGCTTAACTATAGCCTTTAGCGGGTTCCTTCCTGGGGCGTGGAGTCAAAGCCAAGGCGTTTTCTCCGGGCAGGCGCCCGAGGCTCTCGAGTGATGCATTTGAAGACTGGGCCTCTGTCTGGAAGGAGGCATGTCTTGTGCCAGAGCCCTGGATGAGGGAACAGCCTCCCAGGGCCTCCGGGTGTCTCTTACTGGAACCACTACATGAAATCCCTCTTGTCACCGAAGTGGCAGTGAGAAAGGGTCTTATCCGATCTGATTTCCCCGCTCAGCCCTGGGGCTGCTTATTAAGGGGATGCAGCCGCCACCGGCACAGAGAAGGCTGAGGAAGCACCTCCCGCTCCCAGGGATGCCAAGGACCTCGGGACACACGGTCCAGCCTCTGAAGGTCAGGCAGGCACGTCCTCCACGGTAAGGACCTTCCAGGGTGAGGGAGGGGGGACAAACTGGACCTGGCTTCTGTTTCTTCCTCATGTTATGCCTCCTGGGTGAGTACCAGTCTCTTCGGGGTTTGCACTTCGCCGTTTTAATCCAGAGTCTGCTCAAGAGGAGAGGGTGCTGATTTGTTCCTGGTCAGTGTGAGCCACGTTTCTTCATGACTGATCACTAGACATGGCATTGCTGGTCAATCCCATCTTGATAGATTCTGTCACTTGTCTTTTCAAGAGGCCCCCTGTGCCAGGCTCTGTGCCGGTTGAGCAGGAAACAGAAGGACGAGTGGGATGTGCTCCTGGCTGTCAGAGCTGGAAGCTTGGAGGAAAGGAGACTGTGGGAAATCAGCCCCAAAATATGCAACCACAAGCCAAGGAGCGCCTGCAGCCCCCAGAAGCTGGAAGAGCCAGGAAGCCTCCTCCTCTGGAACATCCAGAGGGAGTGTGGCCTGCTGGCATCTTGACTTTGGACATCTGAACTGGGAGAGAATACATTAGTTTGATTTTTTTTTTTTTTGCGGTATGCGGGCCTCTCACTGTTGTGGCTTCTCCCGTTGCGGAGCACAGGCTCCGGACGCGCAGGCTCAGCGGCCATGGCTCACGGGCCCAGCCGCTCTGCGGCACGTGGGATCCTCCCAGACCAGGACACGAACCCGCGCCCCCTGCATCGGCAGGCGGCCTCTCAGCCACTGCGCCACCAGGGAAGCCCGATTTGTTTGATTTTTTAAGCCATCAAGTTTGTGGCAGTTTGTTATGGCAGCCCTAGGAAAATAGCCAGAGATCAATAACCAAATGTCTGCATGTCTGTAGAAAGCCCCACTGTTCTGAGCATGGATCCAGCACAGAGACTGCTGGGCCTCAGGGCAGCATCCTCGGTCTGAGACCAACCACCTTCTGAGCACCAGCCTGGCGACCCCACAAAGAGGCGGACCGGGGTCCTGGCACAGGTAGGTTGGGGTGGCCAGGAGCAGCTAGACCTTTTGGGGACACCAGGCCTGCAGGGAAGGGACAAGTCCCCTGGCCCACACAGGTGCACAGCCCTCACTCTCCCACGGAGTCTGTGCTCCTTCTGTGGTCTCTGCTAGACAAGGGGTCCACACCTAGGTTCTTGCTGCAAAGTATTTAAATTAAATGGGAGGAGAGAGAGCAAAACCGAAAAGTTCCTCTTGAACACCCTCCTCCCGCCTCCTGTCCACCTTAGAGAGAGCCCTTCCGCCCTCCCTGCAGCCCCTGTGCTGAGCTGGCCTGTCCACACAAATCCACACACACTCAAGGGGATTTTTTGCAAATAATTGAAAACATTTTGATGTGGTGCTGTATCAGCTGATATGAGTCTGCCTGCCTCTTTTTCCTGGTTATTTCCCCAGGACATGGGGAGGGGTCACCTCCCCTTACTGATGAGCATTTTGATGGTCTCTGATTTTCACGAAAGGTGCTTTTATATGTTACGCATATCCACATGCTTTTCTTTGTGACAGGTCACTAGACGTGGGATTGCTGGTCAATCCCATTTTGATAGATTTTGTCACTTGTCTTTCAAGAGGCTGCGCTAATTTATGTTCTCACTGGCGTTATGTAGGTGCCCCTCCTGTGCGCTCACTCTCTGGCACCTGATATGATCAATCTTTTACATTTCCCACGCTATTGGAGAAAAAAAAGTAAATCTCACCATTGCTTTAATTTGCATTTCCCTGGTTTCTGATGAAGTTGAATATCTCTAATCTCCTGTTGAGAGTTTGGATCCTTCTGCCCTGAACTATACACACTCTGTGTAATTTACCTCTTATTGTTGATACATGGGTGCTCTTTATATATTATGGATATTAATCATTTCTATTTAAAGATCTAGCAAATATTTTTTCCAGGTTGTTACTGTCTTTTTAACCCTGTTTATGGTGACTTTTTTTTTTATCCCATACAGAAAACTTTCTTTTTTTTAATGACCTCAAATATTTCAATATTTTCCTTTATATCTTACAGGTTCAGGTGTTCCCTGGAGGTTTTTCCTGAGCTCCAAATTTTTAAAGCATATTATTATCTTATATTTTAAGAACTTTATGCTTTTTTCAAAAATAAGGGTTTTTTTTTAATTCGTCTAGAATTTATTTTTGAGTATAACATGGGGTATATATTTAACTTAATGTTTTTCTTCATTGCCAATCATCCAAAGACAAATTTTTGAATAGCTCCTCCTGTCCTTGCTATTTAAGATAACACCTCCTGTTACAGTGAATCCCCATGTACACAGGGCCTGTTTCTAGAATTTTTATCCTTTCTGCTTCATCCGTTGTTACTTTTTGCACCCTCACCACCCGGCTGGGTTTCCTGCAGCTTCCTTGTGGTGAAATTCCCCCACACTCTTCCTTTCATCCCAACTCCTCTCAGATCTCTTGGTCCTTCCCAGCTCTGCCCCATGTCAGCACCACCTGCATGTCCCCCTGGAAGGCCCAGGTTCACCCCACCTTGGTGCCATCTACAGAACCTGGGCAGGGATTCATAAGTGATGGGCACTCCACACCTGGGATGAATTCGTACTGGAAAGAATGGCTCTGGTCTGACTTTACTCCTGATTTTATAACAAGGGCTCAGATCACATGGACTGCTTGTCCTTGATCACAGGCGTCATGGTGCTGGGACTGAGACTCGAATATCCCCAAACAAGGGAATTGACAGAGGCCACAGCCCAGCACAGCCCTCCTGCAGGACACTTCCAGCCGCTCCAGGGCTGCAGGGCTATTTGTAGGTAGTTCTCTTTGATAATCCCCATTTTACAGATGAGGAAATTGAGGCTCAGAGCAGGTACGTGGCTTTCCAAGGGTCCCAGCTAGAAAACGACACACTCAGATTCAAACCTGCATCTGTCAGACGTTTGAGGCTGGCTCTTAACCACTAAACAACACTGCTTCCTAGCAGAAAGTCAAGGCCTAGGGAGGTCAGGGCAGCCCCTGATCCTGACCTGGTCACTTGAACAGAGCAAAGCACCTTTCTATATAAATAGACATAAGAGAAAGGCTCAGGGTCTCAGTGGTCAACAAACCCAGCTGCCCACTTGGGTGGAAATGAGACCCAGAGCAGGGGCTCTTGCAAAGGGGAGAGATTCTGCCCCAGCCTGGTGCCTTCCCCTTTGTCTGTAGAATCAATCTTGTCTTGGACCAGGATCCAAGCACTGGCTTTGAACATGGAGGGTCCAGTCCTGGCTGGTCTGGAGGATGTCCTCAGGCATGGCAGTACTCCCTGTCTCTGCAGGCGCTGGGAGGGTGTGGGCAGGTCTGTGAGTGGTGACCAGGACAGAAGTATCCCCACTGCCCTGGGAGAGTGTGTGTATCTCCACGACCCCGTGAGAAGTGTGGAGCATGAATGCACAGTTCTGTGCTGCCGTGTGGTTAGCGGGGAGCAGGGCCAGCCCGGGAGATGTGTCTCTTTTCTCCTCCACCTCAGCACCCAGGCTCACTGACAACCAGCAAGGACAGCAATGTGTGATGTCTTCAGGCAAAATCCAGTGCAAACCCCATTCGCTCTCTGCCAAGGAAGAGGTGTCACTCCTGCCCTGAAGAAGGTGTCTGCTCCTGAAATCAATTTTTCAGCTCCTGCACAGCCCCAAACTGAAGTGACAGGACTTTTATTGAATCGTGCCCTCAGCATCTCACTTATTGGATAAGTGAGAGCCAGACAACTCTTCCTGTCTGCTCTCTGCCTCGCTCACAGGGGCTCCAGTTCAGATGTTACCCAGGGCCTGGCCACAGAGGGGACAGCCGTGTCCACTGGCCACGAGACCAGAGCCTCTCCTGATGGCAGGGACTGCTCAGTTCATCGCTAATGTCACTGTGCTCAACAAACCGGCATTACTGCCCCCATTGTCCTCAGTCTGTGCCAAGACCACCACCACCACCCTCACCTGCCCACTGCACCCACCACCATGGCACATACGCAACCTCGGGGAAATCACAACCACAGCCAACTCTACCCTGTCATAGGCAGCTTAGCTCTCACCTCTCCTGCCCTCTCTGTCTCTTACTATTTTGTTATGATCTAACATATTATTTTGTCACGTCCATTAACTAAAGTATAGATAACAAAGTTGTGAGACATTCATACAATGCAATGTCTACTATTGTTGCTACTCAACAATAAAAAGAAACAAACTATTGATATATTCAACAACAGTAATGAGTCCTCAAAACATGTTGAACAAAAAGTCAGATACACAAGAGCATGTAATGTATGACCCCACTTATAGGAAGCCCAGAACATTTGCAACTAATATATGGCAGTAGAAATCATACCAGTGGTTGCTTCTAAGGGTGGAGGAGAAATAAATGCCAAGTGGTATGACAGAAACTTGGAGCTGTTAGAAATGATTGTATACAATTGTCAAACCTCATCAAACTGGACTCTTAAGGTTTTTACATTTTATTTTGTATGTCTTATATCTCAGTGATTACAATAAAACCAATCAATGCTGTCCTAGAAAACTCATGGTTTGGAGTCATACATTTAACCATGATGGAGCAGGTGGTACAGGGTTATCCCTCTCACATCAACAATCATAAAACCTGTCAAAATAAAGGAAATGATTCTTTTCAGCAGTGGGCAACAGGTAGTGCAGGGATGTACAAAAGGCAGACTTCTAAGGCGAGGCCCATGATTGCCCAGCAATCTGCCCGGGGACAATTTCCAACCATGGCCTGGAGAGCTGGTTCTGAGCAGAACACAGGTGTCCCTCTGAGTTCACAGGGCAGAAATCAGCCTGTGAGGCACACGAAGCTGCAGGACTCTGTGGGGCAGGGATATCGAGAATGGGGAACTATGTAACGAGGGGACCCCAGGGATGCTGCAGCTCTGGGGTAAGGACCAAGCCCTACTCTAGACTCACCAGACACAGCATAAAACAAGCTCCTGGACAAAGCCACAAGTCTTACAGTTGTGGGTTGTATCCTTCCAGGGTAGAGGGGTTTGAGATATACTATGTGCTTCCTCAGATTTGCACTAACAATGCACATAACCATGCTTCCACAGAGTCCAGGTCAACAGCCTGCAGTTGAATGCTTGCCAAATGAGAGCCAAGTCTCATCAGAGAAGGAAGACGGAATCTAGAGTCTCTACCACAAAGTACCCACATTGGCTAAAATCCAATCCAAAATCACTAGACAGAGCAAAAGAGTAAAAAAAATGTGATTCCTGGTTAATAAAAATGAATCAGTCAGTGGAAACTGAACTTGAGCCCAGGTGCTGGATGCAACAGATAAAGGCTTTAAAGCAATTATTATAAATTAATGCAGGAAGAAATCTTCAAAGAATTAAAGGAAATATAATCTTGTGAGTGAACAGATAGGTAATCTCAGCAGAAAAATGGAGACTATAAAAAAGAACAAAGGGAAATTTTTGAACTGAAAGTTACAATTGCTGAAGTGAAAAATTAACTGAAAGGGCTTTAGAGAAGATTGGGATGTCAGGAGAGTCAGTGAATTTGAGAAGAGATCAACAGAAATAATCCAACCTTGAGACCAAAGGGAGGTCTCAACTGAAGAAAAATGAACAGAGCCTCAAGGATAAGTGGCATAATATCAAACAGTTTAACATAGAGGGTCAGAAATAAATACTTGATGAAATAATGACTAAAAACTTCCAAAATTTGATGAAACTATTGTGAGTTTTAAAAAACTTACATTGGAGAGTTTAAAAATATTTAGAAGTAAATGGTAATAAAAGCATTCAAATATCAGTAAAACTTAACTTTAAGTGCATTTAAGCAAACAATAGAAAATAATAAAAGTGAGTTAAATTTTCAGCTCCAGTAGCTAAAAGAAGAACAATGGCAAAAAAAAAAAAGAAGGAGAATAATAAAGATAAAAGTAGATATTTAAAAACAGAAAACAAAGTAGCCAGATCAAAGGTTTTTGTTGTTGTTGCTGTTCCTTTTGTAAAGAATAATAAGATAGAACAATCTCTGGTGAGCTGGATGAAGAAAAGAAAGAAAGTATACAAATAAATGTATTAGGAATACAAAACAGGAAATACTTTGAGTTACCTTATGTCAATAAATTTGAAAGCTCAGATGAAGTGGGTCATTGTACAAAAACAAAATAGAAGACCTCTGTACAAATATAAAATGATAAGCCATCTTCTGGGAGGAAGCCCTTTTAATGCATATAAACAGTAAAATATTAGTCCTCATAATATACAAAAAATCCCATATAGCTTTGAGGAGAAGGCAAACTATCCCAAAGAAAAAATAGGTAAAAACATATCAGTATGGATTTCACAGAAAAAAGATACACAAATGGCCAATAAACTACATCAAGTAATCCGAGAAATGTAAATTACAAACAGTAGATGCCATTTCATTCCCAACAGACAGGCAGGATTCACAGCATCCCACGGGAGTGAATGCTAGTGAGGATGCAGGGAAATGGTGAATTTCCTGAGCTGTCGTCTGAGTGTAAACTGATGTAAACTTGGTGAAGAGCCATGCTATGGACTAAATGCTTGTGTCCCCACCAAATTAACACTTTGAAGTCCTAACCTCCTATATGATGGATTAAGAGGCAGGGCCTTTGGAGGTCATCAGGTCATGAGAGTGGAGCCCTCACAAATGAGATTAGTGCCCTTATATGAAGAGATGCAGAGACATCTCCCTCTCTGCCATGTGGGGACACGTTGAGAAGGTGGGTGCAAACCAGGCAGAGACTCTCACCAAGAACCACATCTTCCGGCACCTTGATCACGGACTTCCAGCCTCCTGTGAGAAATAACGTCTGCTGTTTAAGCCTATGGTCTGTGGTATTCTGTGATAGCAGCCAAAGCTGAGACATGCAAGTGTGAAAAAATGTAATGTTGAAAGTGCATTTAGCCCCAAGCCCAGCCATTCCATATCTAGATAAGTATCAGAGAAACTCACACAAGTGCACAAGGAGAAGACCCAATGTTGTTCATTGTCTCAGAATATGTGATAGGAAAAAAATGGAAAAGACCAAAAATTTATCAACAAGAGAATGGGCAGATCAACTGGGGTGCATTCATTCGACCGCATGCCACACGGGAGCTGAAAGGAGTGAAGCAGAGCTGCGTGTAACACACACACAATTCTCCAAAATAAAACGTCGGGTGGGAAAAGCAGAGAGCAGATAGGTGAACGTCGTATGATGCCATTTATGTGTAGGTTAAAATCCTCCAGTCAATAATATAAGCTGTTTATGGATAAACAGAGGGAAAGCATAAAACCTTGAGCATGGAGGGGTGTCGGCGGCTTCAGGGGGCAGGGGCGGCTTCTGGGGGTGATGGGAGGAGAGGGAGTCAGGCGAGGTCATAATGCGATCAAATGGTGAGATATTAAAGTGCGAGAGTGTGGGTGCTGTGTACAGAAGCGTCCGTTGTTTCGTTCTCTGTGTTTCTCAGTGAAATCCTTTTCCCATCTCTGAAGCAGCACTGAAAGTGCTGCTCATGAACATACTGGGAGTGAAGGACACCAGACACAGAAGATGGGAAGTGTGTGGTCCCCCGACGCACAGCCCACAGCAGTGCAGTACCCTCTGGGGGAGGGAGAGCTCTGCGTGGAGGGTCCAGGGAGCCCCGGGGGACAGAACACGATCTCTGTCTTGATCTGTGGGTACACCTTGATGTTAACATCCCTAGAGCAGCACATTTAAGATTTTGCTTTGTTTCATCTAGAAAATAGTGGAAAACATGGACTAAATGTAACTTGGTACCCTGAGTGGGACCCTGGAGCAGACAGTCACAGCCGGGAAAGACGGGGCAGGGGGCCACGGGTAAGAACCTGGACACAGCACAGACTTCAGTTATTAGTCACGTGTCAGCCTTGACTCCTTAATAGGGGTCAAAGCGTGGCACTAACATAAGATTCTAATGAGGGTAACAGGGTGGGTTCACGGGAAGTCTCTGTAAATGATGCTCTAAACCTAAAACTGGTCTACAATTAAAAGTTTATTAGAAAATTAGAAAAAAAAGCCAGCTCACATCACTTCCTCTTGCATGGGAGGGAAAGCTCCAGGCACCCGAGAGGTCCACGAGGTCCCCAAAGTCTTGCAGGAGCAAACCCCCGCTTGCTGGGTCCCCGCAGGCCCTCAGGCGGCTGTGCAGGTTCATGAGGGCCCCAGGCCCACAGCGCTTAGCCGGGGCCTGGCGAGGAGTCGGTGCCCACAGCTGGAGGCGCTTCGCACCACCGTCTGGCGTTACCCTCAGTCTGACATGCCCCGGGTCCCCAGAGAGGCAGAGGGGTGGCTGCTGGGGGCACGCCTGCAAGCAGACACGTGAGAGGCAGGGCTGGCACTTACTCGTGGGCTGCCCAGGGCAGGCGGACGAGGGAGGACCCAGTATGTCCAGTGCTGGCAATGGCCGCGTGTCAGGACTCGCCACTACCACCTCTGTGCTCAAAGAGAAGCTTCCACGTCCTGAGCCCATCATGCTGCCTCATTCTGAGTCAGGGTCCTCCTCTGCAGGCCCCTGACGTTGGAGCCCAAGGGTCAGGGCCCCTCCCCGTGTCCTTTCTGTAACCCCCAGGCCATCTGGGCAGAGTGGTGCCACAGCTGGAGGTGGGAGCAGTCAGCCTTGCTGATGGACGGAGGAGACACCCAGAGCCACCCGGCCCTCCTGAGTGGCGTCCCTAACAGGGTTGGGTGAGACGAGGGTGTCCTTGGGGCTCCCAGCCGGGCCATTAGGCCTGACACCCCAGCGCAGAGCCCAGGGCTCCTCCTGTCTCTGGGAAGCCTGTGAGCCGGAGTCTTAATTAACACTGGACAAGAGTCATTTGTATTCCTGGCAAGACCTGGAATTTTCTCCATGGAAATATTTTTCCTTTTGGGAAAGACTCTTTAACTGGCTAATATGTTTATTAATAGACATGTATGGCTGTTAAAAATAAAGTTCTCCATTCCTCTGTCGATGGACATTTAGGTTGCTTCCATGACCTGGCTATTGTAAATTGTGCTGCAGTGAACATTGGGGTGCATGTGTCTTTTTGAATTATGGTTTTCTCAGGGTATATGCCCAGCAGAGGGATTGCTGGGTCGTATGGTAGCTCTATTTTTAGTTTTTTAAGGACCCTCCATACTGTTCTCCATAGTGGCCGTATCAATTTACATTCCCACCAACAGTGCAAGAGGGTTCCCTTTTCTCCACACCCTCGCCAGCATTTATTGTTTGTAGAATTTTTGATGATGGCCATTCTGACTGGTGTGAGGTGACACCTCCTTGTAGTTTTGATTCCCATTTCTCTAATGATTAGTGATGTTGAGCATCCTCTCATGTGTTTGTTGGCAATCTGTATATCTTCTTTGGAGAAATGTCTATTTAGGTCTCCTGCTCATTTTTGGATTGGGTTTTTGTGTTTTTGATATTGAGCTGCATGAGCTGCTTGTATATTTTGGAGATTAATCCTTTGTCAGTTGCTTCGTTTGCAAATATTTTCACCCATTCTGAAGGCTGTCTTTTAGTCTTGTTTATGGTTTCTTTTGCTGTGCAAAAGCTTTGACGTTTCATTATGTTCATTTGTTTATTTTTGTTTTTATTTCCATTTCTCTAGGAGGTGGGTCAAAAAGGATCTTGCTGTGATTTATGTCATAGAGTGTTCTGCCTATGTTTTCCTCTAAGAGTTTTATAGTGTCTGGCCTTCCATTTAGGTCTTTAATCCATTTCGAGTTTATTTTTGTGTATGGTGTTAGGGAGTGTTCTAACTTCACTGTTTTACATGTAGCTGTCCAGTGGCATATATATACAATGGAATATTACTCAGCAATAAAAAGAAACGAAATTGAGTTATTTGTAGTGGGGTGGATGGACCTAGAGTCTGTCATACAGCATGAAGTAAGTCAGAAAGAGAAAAACAAATACCGTATGCTAACACATGTATATGGAATCTAAAAAAAAAAAAAAAATGCTTCCGAAGAACCTAGGGGCAGGGACAGTAATAAAGATGCAGACATAGAGAATGGATTTGAGGTCACAGAGAGGGGCAAGGGTAAGCTGGGACAAAGTGAGAGAGTGGCATGGACATATATACACTACCAAATGTAAAATAGCTAGCTAGTGGGAAGCAGCCGCATAGCACAGGGAGACCAGCTTGGTGCTTTGTGACCACCTAGAGGGGTGGGATAGGGGGGGGGGGAGGGAGACGCAAGAGGGAGGGGAGATGGGGATATATGTGTACATATAACTGATTCACTTTGTGATACAGCAGAAACTAACACAACATTGTAAGCAATTATACTCCAATAAAGATGCTAAAAATAAATAAATAAATAAAGTTCTCTCCCCACTAACAAGTGTGAGCAAAGGCAGGACAGGCAGCCGCCCGCGAGCCGGCAGGAAGCCCCCACGTGCACGAACGTGTGTCCGAGTTTGTTATTGATGAACCACAGGCTTTGGTGGCTGTGCATGTGGCTGGGGGGTGACGGGAGGCACATCTGGCAGGGCTGACCTCAGGGAGGGTGATTCTGGGGGTGCCCCAAACAGCACCTGGACTCACCCCCGGTGCCCTCTGCCTCTCCACTCCGTCGAGGACATGCTCCCTCTGGTCAAACAAGTTCCTGGACAGACTGCTCCCTCCCAGCCAGCCCCTGCCTTGCCCTGGGGACAGGGGCAGGGCGGGCTCTGGGCAGGTGGCCTCCAGCCCCACTGAGCCGCACACTTAATGCCTCTTCCTGCCTCCCTCCCTCCCTCTCTCCACATGCCGGGACTCTCCAGCTCACATGCTCCAACCCCTCCACCGCAAAGCCAGCTCTCTGCCCTCATGAGGCCCTCAGTGACCAATGCAGGCCTTTCCAGGATCACCCATCTGCAGATACTGGTGTCTGAAGAGCAGCCGCCCCTTCCTGGGAGCATCCCTCCTCCTGCTGACAGCACTGGGTGTCGGCTGGGAGGAGGTGGGGGAGGGAGGGAACAGATGGGGGCGGTCCAGGGCTCTGCGGCTGCTCAGACACCTCGTGACCGCGACCTTGTGCCCATCTCTCTGGTCTCCAGGGTCAGGAAGCAGATGCCTGGAGAGCCCCTGGCAGGTGATGCTGTTGTTTGTGCTCGGGGCCCTCCTGACCCCCTTCCTTCCAGGCTTCCTCAGTGAAAAATGACCATTGCCATGGTTATTCCTTAGATTCTCAAGCTCAGTGTGAGCCTGTGGGGTGGTGGGAGGGGACATGCGTGCTCAGCCCACAGGTCACAGGAGGAGGACAGCAGCTGGGACTGCCCAGACACGAGAGCAGGTCCAGCCACGAGCCTGAGCCACCAGGCCAGTGGGGCCAGTGGGGGTCAGCTTCTGCCCGACAAGTTGTGATGGAGACAGACATTTGAAGCCCTGGGCTTTGTGTGGGTCTCTACAGCCATCCTGGGCTGTTATTCACTCATTTATACACCATCCATCTCTCCTTCCTTTCTCTAGAGCTGCCTGAAGCTGAAATCCCAGGTGGAGCCCGTTTCTGCAACACTGGCTTCCCCCTTGGGGCATACCCTCCGATGGCATCTTTGACCCGGTGGTCCTGTCTCCTGGGGAAGCAGTGAGAATCAGCGACGAGAAGCCCTTCCCATGGTGTCGCTTTTACAAGAACTGCCTGGGCCAGCTCAGCAGGGGGACGTTCTTTATTGAACAGCTGCTACCAGAACCTTCCAGGACTTGGACGCATGTCCCGTTCCTAGCTTAGGTTGCTGGGGTGCTCGGGCCAGAAGCTTAGCCTCTATGCTTCTGAGCCAGTCGCGTTTGGCGTCTTTTTACCCAACGTTCTTTCCCCTTATGTTTCTGGTGGTCGTTAACGTGACCTGCTGTGGCCAACGCAGTGGGCAATGGTGACAGTGTCTCCTGTGCTCTTCCCCGCTGTCTATTCCCCTCTGGCCACCAGCAGCATCTGAGGTAGTAGGAGAGGCACCAGCCTGGCCCAGGTGGCAGCGTGAGCAGGGCATGCTCAGGGTGACAGTGAGACGGGGTTGTTGGTCATTGCAGCCCGCCTAGCTCGCCTGACGGACGCCTTCTGCTCTCCTGAGCTGGTTTCTTTTGCTTTGATGTTCTGATTACTGGCAGGTACCTGGGAGTCTCGCATTATGTAAATAAGTAAAAGCAGAAACACAGACCCCATGGCTAAATGTGTAAACGCTTACCTTCCTCACCGGTCCCTTCTCACCATCTGCCTGCTGGCTGTGCGGCTCCCACCGACTTCCCAAGTCCACCACCTCTCTCGAGACCCAGGGTCGGGCACATCTCCCCTTCCAGGGCTCCTCCGTGAACCCAGACAAAAGTTCTCCCCACCTCCGGTCCCTGGGACTGTCTATGCAAAGCCTCAGACACTGGTGCATGCATTCTTTACACGTTTGTTTAGGTCAGCTCCCCTTTGAGCACCTACCGTATGCATTTCTTTCAGGAGGCGCTGGGGTACCTGTCCTTACCATGTAGGTGAGGCAGCCAGGCGGTAAGATGAACTCATAGTCTGGGAGCTCATCCCTCTGCTGGAGGGGGTCCAGCCTGGGGGTGTGAGGGAGGAGCTGTAGGCTGGCCTTGGCCATGGGTGGGGGGTTGAGGCTGTCTTCTTGGAGGGGCTGCGGGAAAGTCACCAAGTGGCCAGCGCTGATGGGATCCCAGATCTCGGACCCCATAGAGAGCCCTTCCCTGCGCTCTCAGGAGGGCCTGAGCCCCAGGCAGGAAAGGGCCCGGCTGACTAGCTGGGAGCTTGAGCCCGTGTGGGGCCAGGGTCCTGCAGGCTGGGAGAAACTCCAGGCGGACACCAGCTGGAATTCGGGCCCTGTTCCTGCTGGGGACAGTCCTGACCTCGCTCAGCTGCTGCCGGCCCTGCCCATTGGCCTTCCTGGCCCAACTAGCTATCATCGTCTGAATCCAGTGTGGTCTCCGATGACCCCAGTGCTTCCAACGGGGCCGGCAGTTCTGAAGGCGGCCGCCCCGCTGCGGAGGCGAGTTTTTCAATTACTGCAGCTCCGTGGCGGATGACTGCTGTGCGGTAATTAACAAGGCACTTCCCTAGCAGGGAGCGCGCGCCCTCTCCCTGGAGGGCCCTGGCTGGGCTGTGAGTATTGGCAGCCAGCTGCTGCCCTCTGGTGAGGGTGGCTCTCTCCAAACCTGTCCACCTCTGTCCCCCAGTGTGTGCTTCAGGCCCAGCTCATCCTCCGGGACCAGCAAGGCCTTGAGGAGCCCTGGTGCTCCAACTGGATCAAGGATTCACAGGGGAGCCTGCCTTGCTGGCTCACCCATCAGGTGGTGAGTTACTGCTGACTCCAGGCGTGTGCCAGGGTTCCAGTGAGGATGGAGCCCGGGTATTTGATACGTAACAGGTCTCCCCGTGTGTGGAATTGTAGCTCATTTCTACTTCCTTTGGGAAGGCCACCCCCTTTCACTCCTCTTGGTCAGAGCCCTTCTCCCCCTTCCCCTGGCTCTGCCTGCAGACCTCACCCCTGTTGGGCACTCAGACCCACCCCACCATCCCATCCAACACCGCTGACCCCTCTTCACTCCAGCGGGGGACCATCTCCTCACAGCTCCAGAAAGAGCTGTTAGCACCCGATGCCTGCCAGGCCCTGGTGGTGGCTTCCCTGTGGATGCCTTTTGACACCTGCTAATTGAACACACTTTCAGGCTTGCCCGGGGCCTGTTCCCAGAGAATCGAGGGGCCAGCCTCCCTAGGAAATATCTGGAAGGGGCGTGACATCTGACCCAAGCCAGGCAGAGGGTCCGCAGGGAGGGAGCTGCAGGGACAGAGGCCCAGAATGGGGAGCCCTGGACCCAGCCTGAGATGGGTCCTCCTTCCCTCTTCCTGGCAGGGAAGCGCATGGCCACTTCCACTGAGAACCTCCCACTTCAGGCTGAGCAGCCAGCAGTGGCTTCCCAGGTCCTTTCTGCTCTGGCTCAGGGCAAGCAGAGAAGAGGGGGCCTCCTGTCCTCCCCCGTAGAGCCTTCCTTGGCCTGTGGCCACGTGGTGGGCAGGAACCTGGGCTCTGGCCCCATAGGGCTCCCCCTGGGAATGGTGACCAACAGAAGTGTGACCCCCCACCTGCCCCCAGGCTCCCCTCTCATGCTGCATGTGCGCCACAGAAACAGGGCGGTCCACACCCCTCTACAGGTGGGGTTCGGGGCTGGAGAGGGGCAGGGTCCTGTCCTAGGTCCCTCAGGGAGAGCAAAGCAGGGCAAGGTCCAGGACCCCATCCAGCCAGGCTAGAGAAGGCTGCCTGGCGCCAGTATGAGGGGTGAGACTCAGCAGAAGAGATGTGGACATGGCACCTGAGAAAGCCCCTATCCCGCCCTCCAAAGGGGCGGGGCAGCCTGCGGCACCCTGGGCCAAGAACCCTCCCCGACCTCACACAGCACAGCCTTGAGGATCTGCTGGATGTGCTGCATCCCAGAGATTTTGTTCCCAGAGACAGCCTAGGAACCGTGTGAGCATGGCAGTTGGCCCAATGCTGCTGTTCCAGACTCGCCTCAGGAGCTGGGTGACCTTGGGTAACGACTTAGTTCTCCTCAAGCCTCTGTTTCCACATCTGCAAAGTGGGGTCATAATATAGCCCCCTGAGCAGTATAGCCATGGAAGTTGCCTGTGACCCTGCAGATCTGGCTACCGAGGGAGGGAGAGCCCTGCTGAGGGAAGTGCCTCTCCTTGGGCTGACCTAGCCCTGCCTGAGCGCTGAGCAGCCCTAGAAAGTCATTGAGCCACTCTGACCCTCAGACTCCTTCTCTACTGTGAAAGAAGGCTGTGTTGCCTTCTCTGGGTGCTACCAGCCAGGATGCAAAGCACTAACAACGCAAGCCAAGGTTGTGAGTCCTAGCCGGGTGACTGTGCCAGCAGACACTCAGTCTCCATCCCCTCCTCCTAACTTGTTCCCTCGCGTTCCAACTCAGTTCTATTTGGGGACCTGAGTCGCTAGGGAGAGGATCATTCCTGGCAGATGGGCCAGCCCGGGCAAGGGCAAGACTTAGGAAGGGTGGTTTGGGTTGGGGGCTGCAGCATCCTGTCCCCAAGGCTGCCCAGGGACTGTGACACAAACCGAATCCATAAACCAAGGGCTGTGTGTGGGTCATCGCAAGGCCCCCAGCCCACCTTGTCCAAATGTGTCTGGAGGGGAAATACTGCTCTTCCCCACAGGCTCCATCTTTCTTCCTGCCCCCTCCCCTCCCTCAGTCTCCCTGAGATAATGACCAGGGTGCAAGCCTGCACCTTTCAGCCCGGCCTCGGCAGGGGTGCCACTGCAGTGCTGCTATCTGCTCGGGCAGCTCTGAGGTTTAAATTACCCAGCAAACGGAGATGGATGGCAGGGCCTTCCCGGCTCAAATTGATTCTCCACTCGGCGCTGGCAGCATTTCCTCTCCCTGGTGATCATTGAAAAACACTTTTTTCTCCATCTAATGGCCCAATTCACCAGCTCCTCGATAGGAAGCAAAGATGTATATCTAATTGTGGATTAATGGGGACAGAGCAGGAGAAGGCGGCCAGCCCAGGGTCGTCCCAAGGCGTGGAGGGGGGTAAGGAGGGCATGGTGCCCTGCTGTGGGGCTCCCCCACCCCCTGAAGCCCTGGTGACTCTCCCTGGAGGGGGTGGGGAGGTCAGCAGGGCTGGGGTCAAGCAGGAAGTCATGACATGAGCGTCTCCTTGGGGGACATATGGCCTCGCTGCTTTATCCAGGGCATGTGCTGTCCTGGATATGCTCGAGTCGTGAATAGGTAGAGATCTGTAGGCCTTATCTGTTTCTCTCCTGGCTTTGCTTATGTGAAACAGAGGCACATAATAGGGTCACGTAATAGGCGGGGAGTGGGAGGGAGCCATGGCAGGGAGCCACATTTGACTTCCAGCTGATGCCACACCAACGCTCCATGACCCTGGGTAAGTCACATGCTCCTCTAGCTTGCTTTATCCTCACCATGAAGTGAATGCGCATTGAGGTCTCAATGCAGCATGTCTCTGTGCACAGTTGTTTCTAGAAGACGTGAGGAATCACCTAATTCCCAGTCTTGAAAACAACAATAATAATAACAATAATAGGATGGTGGTGATGGTGACAGTAATAGTGGTGATGGCGGTGATGGTGGTGATGGTGGTGATGGTGGTGGTGATGGTGGTGATGGTGGTGGTGATGGTGATGGTGGTGGTGGTGGTGATGGTGGTG
>NW_021703770.1:524886-525295 GCF_005190385.1 Monodon monoceros
TGGTGATGATGGTGATGGTGGTGATGGTGATGGTGGTGATGGTGGTGATGATGGTGATGGTGATGGTGGTGGTGGTGGTGATGGTGGTGGTGGTGGTGGTGGTGGTGGTGGTGGTGGTGGTGGTGGTGATGGTGGTGATGGTGGTGGTGATGGTGGTGATGGTGGTGATGGTGGTGGTGATGGTGATGGTGGTGGTGGTGGTGATGGTGGTGATGGTGGTGGTGATGGTGGTGATGGTGATGATGGTGGTGGTGATGGTGGTGGTGGTGATGGTGGTGATGGTGGTGGTGATGGTGGTGATGGTGGTGGTGATGGTGGTGGTGATGGTGGTGGTGATGGTGATGGTGGTGGTGATGGTGATGGTGGTGGTGGTGGTGGTGATGGTGGTGATGGTGGTGGTGGTGGTGAT